>NW_022196915.1:48482303-48486937 GCF_008632895.1 Mastomys coucha
ATTCTGGGATCCTGTGATCCTGGGCTTGTTAGAGCACCTGGGAGTGGAGCTTCTTCTGGGTGTTGTGGAACTGGCTGTGGAGTTTGCACCCATGGTCTGCTCAGGGCACCGGCCGAGACAGTCCAGAAGCAACCAATGCCACTGGGCTGACATAGTTCCTGTGTGCCTGGGTCCCGCTGGTCGCAGTTACTCCAAGTGTTGGGACAGATGTTGTGTCCTCTTCACCTCTGATCCTGGGCATGTTAGAGAACCTGGGAGTGGAGCTTCCTCTAGGTGTTGTGGGAGTGGCTGCGGAGTTTGTGCCCAAGATCTGCTCAGGGCACCGGCCCAGACAGATTGGAAGCAACTCAAGCCACTTGGGCATGGGCTTTAAGACCCTCTTCTTAACCATTTGGGAACCAGTCTTCCCCTAGTGGCCTTCAGATGAAGATGTAGAGCTCTCAGCTCTTCCTGCACCGTGCTGTGCCTGCTTGGATACTGCCATGCTCCTGCCTTGATGATAATAGACTGAACCTCTGTACCTAGAATTAAATTAAATTAATTAAATTAAATTAAAAGTCTTTACCAATGAAGAGACTGAGGAAAAGTGACTCAGGTTGCCTAAGACTCTGCAATGAACAACTGCTGTGTTAGAAGCTCAGATCCGTCTCCAGAGCTTGAGTCCTCCAACTTTCATTCCATATCATAAGTTTCACAAACTGAAACTTGGGCATCACCAAGGCATTGGGCTGGGTTTTGTACACTGTTGTTTTCAGAGGAATTTAAATTTTTCTCCTGTGCTGGTTCTATGCTGTCCTCTATTTATAAGGAACTCCTGTAATAATTTTCTCTCATGTTTGGTACACTAGGATCTTGGAAGAAAATGGATGGTGCACTTATGCTCAAGAGAGTTTAATAAAGAACGTTTACAACAAGGGATGGTGTAGATTCTGACTTGGGAGCCCATAGCAATGCAAAGCCAGAGGGCAGGAGGGAATGAGGGGTTGCTGGTCAGAAACTAGGGAATGTTTTGAGAGAGACTCCTTGGCCTTTGATAGAGTGATTCAATCAACCAACAGAAACCTATTAGGAGGGGTTTTGAGTTAGCTCATGATGTTCCTCAGGAACATCTCATTGGTTGACTCCAAAGGGTAACCTAAGAGAAAGGAATGTGCTTGGAGCAGAGCAGACAGCTCAGCTCTAGGGCCAAGGTAGGCAAAGACGTTAGGATAAATAGCATCTATCCAGCACAGTCACATGCCTCTGTCTTGTGTTAAAGAGTGCTCTCCGTTCTTGGCTTTCTCCGACTTGGTCCAGAGTTAATCCAGGGCAAATTGAAGTTTTCTTTTGAGACTCCACCCTTAAATGTTTTCACTTCACCCTTCACTTCAAGCTCCCTTCTACCATCTGAATTCTCTCAGTCTTCTTGTTAAAAATACCAACACAAGGAGTTAGTGGTGTAGCTGGATCATATGCTGCTTCTACTTTCTGTCTTTTGAGGAGCCTCGCTACTGACTTTAGTGTTGGCTTCCCAACTCTCATTCCTCCCAGGCCAGCATAAGGGCCGTCTTTCCTGCATCCCTACTAGAACTTTCTATGTCTTGAATTCTTGATGATGGCCCTGTGACGGGTCTGGGTAGCTCTGGTCTGTACTGTTTTGCTGGCTGAAGTTGCTGAGAATTTTCCCCAATATGTTCATTGACCATTTATGCTTTTGGAGAAGTGTCTGCTCTGTTTTAGGGTATGACTCCACCATGAAGAACTATTTCCATGTCATTTTCTGGAAAATGGAGATGACAGGTGTTGTGGTAACTCTCCAACCCAAATAAGCCAAGTCAAAGAAAACACAACTCAATTAATATGAATACAAGCTGCATGCTTAGATTAGGCAGATCTACTACTATACTACTATATTCCCCATCTATAAGATCCCTTATAACTTGTGGTTTCTCTAGGCCATGTACTTTCTCTCCATTTTCCTTCCACCTCTTCCTCTTTCATTGTCCTCTCTTCTTTCCTCTCCTTCCCCTCCCCCAAACTTTTCAGCTCCACCTTCCCTTCTACTGTCCAATCACCATCTCTATCCTTTATTTTACAAGTAAAAGCAGGGAGAAAGTTCACAAAAAGTCACCAGTGCACATGATTTTCTCCTTGTCCACAGCCCCTCCTGGGAAAGTGGAATTAGTATCAAATACAAGTAACACCAGGGCTATCTACAAGATTTGCCCCTTTCTGTCCAATTAAAAGACTCCTTTATCTCAGATATAAGTTGAGCACAACTATTACCATTTTGTAATTTACAAGGTACAAGATAGACCTAGCACCCAATCTATCATTTTTGTCAATTAAATAGAGCACTCTGTCATTAATCCCAGCTTAAAAGGCTTATAGTTCTACACCTGACTCATGTCCTGGCTTTAGACTGTATGCCATCTGAAAACCATCCTTTCAAATCTATATCATCTTTCTCAATGTTAAACAGCTTGGGTTGGCTATGATACTATCACTAGCCTTCAACCCCATCAGAAGTCCAAGAATGACTAATATTACCTGAAAATATGAGAAGCACAAAATACAGCTTACAAAACTTAGCCAATTTATATAGAGACCATGGATCACCTGAACAGTCCCTTATACTTCAAAATGTTGGAGTATCGTTCTTCAGCCTTCTGGCCCAAGATCATCTGACAGGCCTTTGTAATGTAGAATTTTGAAGGGTTGATTTACCCTGTCTTGGCAGAGATTATCAGTCAACTATTCCACATACTGTATCCTTTTCCTGGACAGTATTTTGTCTGTAGATAAAATGAAGAAATTCCTGCCTAATGGCTATCTTACCACAACTGGAGCAACTCCATTGATTTTCAATTTCTTCTTTGAATCCAAGAAAGGGGTGACTTTATTATTATTTTTTATTTATTTATTTATTTTTCTTTTCTTTTCCTTTTCTTTGTCTTTTTTTTCTTTTCTTTCTTTTTTTCTTTTTCTTTTTCTTTTCTTTTCTTTTCTTTTTTTTTCTGAGACAGGGTTTCTCTGTATAGCTCTGGCTGTCCTGGAACTCACTCTGTAGACCAGGCTGGCCTCAAACTCAGAAATCTGCTTGGCTCTGCCTCCCAAGTGCTGGGATTAAAGGCATGTGCCACCACTGCCTAGCTTAAGGGGTGACTTTATTAAAGTCAAATGATCCTCAATAAAGAAAAGTCCATAAGTGTCATATTCTGTGGACGTCTGACGCCTTTGAAGGCTATCTGTCTACCCAAAACATCTCTAGACTGTTAAGCCTTGGCTACTCTTGGCCATTTCTAATTGAAATATCTCAGAAATACCCTTTTAATCAACTCAGGACCATGAGTTTGTTATCTGGCCCTTAACTCGTATTGCTTAATCATCTAAAAACAGTTTGTAATAGCAGTTATAGAAGGACTGGGTCTAAGCCTTGTATTTTTAAATGTGTTATATAGGCACAATGAACAATATGAGAGTAACAATATTCATCCCAATTTTATATCAATAAGAAATTCATGCCAATGAAAACTTTAAATTTATATCAAATAAATTCTGTACCAATGTAAGAGATTATAACTTCAACTTTGTATCAATTATAAAGATTTCTACGAATGTAAGATATAGCTATGTAATGTTTTGTTTAAGAGTAAATTTGTAATCTATTCCTATTTGTCTATTTTTATAATTTCTATGATATTACTGTATTCCCACTTTCTTTTCCACCTCCTTCCCTCTTACCTAAGAAGGAAGGATAGAGAAGAGGAAAGGAAAGGTAGAAATTTCTGAGTTTAAGCTCTCTAGTCCCCTCCCTGTCCAAGGCTACTTTTTGAAGAATCCCTTAAATGACAACATATCTATAATTCATAAAATAACCAGAACCATCTACCCCAACATAAGGAACTGGGACAATGATCTTCTTTTGTCTCTTTCCAGCTGAACTGGGGCATTTGCTTTTAGGAGAGCTTTATATACAGATTTTGTCCGAATCATGTGGGGATTTTTGCCCGTGGTTCTGAATTAGGATAGGGAAAATTAGTCACTGACTCCATGTAGAGAGGAGAGTGATCATTACCTGCTATAACAGGTATTAATTAATAAATGTCTGTAGCTTCAGGTAGATAGCTCAACAGATAGATGGTATAACAAGATGGCTACTGCTCTAGGCAAAGAGCAGAGCAGAAAGGAAAAGGCCTAAGAATAGGCACATACAGTATTTTAGTTTACTTCTTTTTTTTTTCTAATTGTTTTAACTTTCAAAATGGGTGTGATTTTGAGTTTTGTGGATATATTATTCCTTTAGGAGGAGGTCAATATAAAAGTTTTTCAGGTTACTGGCCCAAGGATATGCTGATTTGGGAGAAAGGTTTTGTCTTTGTATTTTTAGAAAAGGTGATTAGTGCTCTTCCTGCTGCTTTCAGATCCAGATGTAGAACTCTGCTACTTCTCCAGCAACATGTCTGCCTGTGTGCTGTCGTGCACTCTTCCATGATGATAATGGACTAAACTTCTGAATCTGTACGTGAGCCCTCAATTAAATGCTTTCTTTCATAAGAGCTGCTGTTGTCGCTCCACTCCCAAGCGCTCTGACACACCCAGGATCAGAGGTGTGTTGACACACCCAGGATCAGAGACCTTGGGTGCAAGCTCAA
>NW_022196915.1:48488717-48492921 GCF_008632895.1 Mastomys coucha
GTAACATATAAAGGCAGGCCTATCAGAATTATGGCAGACTTCTCACCAGAGACTATGAAAGCTAGAATCCTGGGCAGATGTCATATAGACCCTACAAGAACACACATGCCAGCCCAGACTATACCCAGCAAAACTCTCAATTACCATAGACAGAGAAAACAAGATATTCCATGACAAAACAAAATTTACACAATACCTTTCCACAAATCGAGCCAAAGGATAATAGATGGAAAGCATCAACATAAGGAGCAAAACTACACCCTAGAAGAAGTGAGAAGGCAATCTTTCAACAAATCCACACAAACCTAATTCCACCTCTTACAACAAAAACAACAGGAAGTGACAATTACTTTTTCTTAATATATTAATTTGAAAATTAATATTACCAACATATCCTAAATGGTTGAAATCCAATAATATGAGGAATTGGAAATCTGTTGATTGTCATCCAATGATCCCTCTAATTTGGTAATTGGAAAAATAGGTCCGACATTGTACAATTTATATACACTATCAGCTTGTTTGTTTGTGACAGTGTCTTGCTGTGTACAACATAAGGGTCTTCAAATCTTGCTTCTCCTATCTAAGCCTCTCTATTAGTACTATTGTTTGTTTCATGTTTTTACACTATACTATGGTTTTCAAAATAGCTTATATATTTCAAAAGTATTTATATACTCAAAAGAAACATAGATGATTAACTAGGGAGATGGCTTGTAAGAGAATAACAAAGTGAGACTAAATGCTTTGCTTGACATTTGTAGCTCTTTTATCAAATTTGAAGAAGAGGACTTTATAAGTTACTCTTTCTCTGAGATGAATGCTTTTCCAAATTATCACAGCTAATGAACCAGATTCTTACCCTCACCTAATGTCTGTGTCACCCTCCAAGCAGAACCATTGTTCATTAAAACAGTTGGTGAATGACTTTATGGATAGACCATCTTAATATCTACACCATTTCTTAAACAAATGTAACCTATTCTCTGTGGGCTGAGAATGAAGTCACTCACTCAAGTCAGATAGCTTTGACCATAGCAGGAAGTCTGTATCCAAAAATTGAGCCTACAATTAATTTCTTGGTGCAGCAGAACTATCAACTCTCAGCTTAGCTATGATGGGGGTAAAAATCCTTTGGTGATGTGAAGGTAATTGAAATACAGCCTTATTACAATGAAACCCAATGCCTAAAAATTGTTCTTATTTTGGCCTTGTACCACAGTAAGAGCCAAGATTTTAAACTCTACTAAATACAAAACAAACAAAAAGACTTTATATATTCATGCTCATTTAAGAAAATACTAGTAGTGATATATTATTTTTAAGTATACAGTTAATATGTTTGGAGTTATTTAAAATTTATATTGAGAAAATGTATTTTCACTATTGCTGTAGACGAGCACCTACATAAGACTGTTAAATTGATTGTTGTTTTATATCAAACAACTTTTACAATACTTATTTTTATTATTATAATATTTTATAAATTTTAAGGAATATGACAAAAAAGATATTGTAGGTATTGAAGGGGGGGTCTACGGGAGGAGCAGTGGTACAAAAGGGAAACAAGAATGTGATTCAATTATATTTAATTGAAATATGTTTTTAAGTGTTAACAAATTCAGATAAATTGAAATCATGTAACTTTTCTCGTCATAATGTAATAAAAGTTTAAAAAAAAAACAAAATAAAAAGAGTAGTTTGGAAAAAAAAAAAGAAAAGGTGATTAGTGTCTATACACCTTCCAGAGTAATATGGATCACATTTGATAGAGGGAGACCCCCAGAGATCTAGATTCCAGAGAATCAAACAAAAAAGTTATCTCGATGATATTAAAATTTTGCTTGGAGATTTGTATATTACAGAATATATAGCCTTGGTGAGTCTCATCATCAGACATGCTGAGCTGACCTGCTTGAACTCCTGATGTCTTGGACTTTCAGCCAGATCCAGTCAAGACACAGACATCAGAGACTAATACAATTGTTGGTGTGGCCTTCTTAGGGCTAACCAACTTCCCAGTTTTCCCTACCCTCCCCCCCTTCAAACACATCTCAATGCCCATATTCAGCTTGAAGAAGTTATGAAGAGTCAGCGTCCCAGTTCCCGGCGATTTGGGGCTGAAGGTAGTTATTATAGGTTCTCTTTCTAGGGAATAGAAGCGGTCATAATTGAAATAGGGAGGAAATAGCTAGAATTTATTGTATAGCCATAATCTCATTTGGTAGAACTCTTTTTAACTGTTACTAAGTTGAAGTCATAATAATTTCTTATTTTGGTACAGAATTTATTTTGATACAGAATCAAGGTTTTCATTGGTATAAATTTCTTCTTTTGATACAAAATTTTGTAATACAAGGCTTGGACCCAGTCCTTCTATAAATGCCATTATAAACTGATCTGAGTTGTTTAAGCCTGTGAGTTAAGGGCCAAATAGCAAATTCATGACTCTGAGTTTATAATTAGGGTATTTTCAGATATTTTAATTAGAAATAACTGAGAGTAGTTAATTGAGAACAGTCCAGATTACTTTACATAGATAGTTGTTCTTCAAAAACATGAGAAATTGAACACACCCAGGATCAGAGGAGAGGAGGACACAACATCTGTCTCAACACCGGGAGTAACTGGGACTAGTGGGACCAGGCACACAGGAACACCACCAGCCCAGTTGCTCAGGTTTCTTCTGGTCTATCTGGGCTGGTGCCCTGAGCAGACCTTGGGCAGCCAGTCCCACAATGTCCAGAGGAAGCTCCACTCCCAGGTGCTCTAACACACCCAGGATCAGAGGTGAGGAGGACCCAACATCTGTCTGAAGACTGGGAGTAACTGGGACCAGCAGGACCCAGGCACACAGGAACTCTGCAAGCCCAGTGGCTCAGGTTCCTTCTGGTCCCACAACACCCAGAGGAAGCTCCATTCCCAGGTTCTCTAATATACCCAGGATCAGAGGTGAGGAGGACACAAAATCTGTCCCAACACTGGGAGTAACTGGGACCAGCAGGACCCAGGAACCCAAGACCAGCAGGACACAGGAACTCTGCCAGCGCAGTGGCTCTGGTTGCTTCTGGTCTGTCTGGGACAGTGCCCTGAGCAGAACTGGGCGCAAACTCTGCAGTCATTCCCAAGTCACCCAGAGGAAGCTCCACTCCCAGGTGCTCTAACAAGCCCAGGATCACAGGATCCCAGAATCACAGGATCACAGAGACAGCTTGACTCTGAGGAGTTCTGACACAACCAGGATCACAGGAAGGACAGGCTCCAGTCAGATTTAGCAAGGGCAGGTAGCACTAGAGATAACCAGATGGTGCAGGGCAAGTGTAAGAATATAAGCAACACAAACCGAGGTTACTTGGCATCATCAGAACCTAATACTCCCACCATTTCAAGTCCTGGACATACCATCACAGCAGAAAAGCAAGATTCAGATCTAAAATCACTTTATCAGGATGATGATACAGGACCTTAAGAAAGATATAAATAGCACCTTCAAAAAAATACAGGAGAACACTGGTAAACAGTTAGAAGCCCTTCAAGAGGAAACACAAAAATCCCTTAAAGAACTACAGGAAAACACAATCAAACAGGTGAAGGAAATGAGCAAAACCATCCCAGAATCTAAAAATGGAAATAGAAACAATAAGGAAATCAGAAAGAGAGACAACCCTGGAGATGGAAAACCTAGGAAAGAGATCAGGAGTCATAGATGCAAGCATCACCAACAGAATACAAGAGATAGAAGAGAGAATTTCAGGGGCAGAAGATACCATAGAAAACATTGACACATTAGTCAAAGAAAATGCAAAAAGCAAAAAGCTCCTCCCTCAAAACATCCTGAAAATCCAGGATGCAATGAGAAGACCAAACCTAAGGATAATAGGTATAGAAGAGAGTGAAGACTCCCAAGGTAATGGGCCAGTAAATATCTTCAACAAAATTATAGAAGAAAACTTCCCTAACCTAAAGAAAGTGATGCCCATGAACACACAAGAAACCTATAGAACTCCAAATAGACTGGACCAGAAAAGAAATTCCTCCCATCACATAATAATCAAAACACCAAATGCACTAAACAAAGAAAGAATTTTAGAAAGCAGTAAGGGAAAAAGGTCAAGTAACATATAAAGACAGGCCTATCAGAATTACACCAGACTTTTTACCAGAGACTATGAAAGCTAGAAGATCCTGGGCAGATGTCATACAG
>NW_022196915.1:48493155-48493465 GCF_008632895.1 Mastomys coucha
TTTACACAATATCTTTACACAAATCCTATCCTACAAAGGATAATAGATGGAAAACACCAATATAAGAAGCAAAACTACATCCTAGAAGGAGCAAGAAAGTAATCTTTCAACAAATCCACATAAACCTAATTCCACCTCTTACAACAAAAACAACAGGAAGTAACAATTATTTTTTCTTAATATCTTAATATGAAAATTAATGTTACCAACATATCCTAATCAATTTAAATCCAAACATATGAAGAATTGGAAATTTATTGACTGCCATCCACTGTTCCCTCTAATTTGGTAATTGGAGAAAAAGGTCCAA
>NW_022196915.1:48493475-48514202 GCF_008632895.1 Mastomys coucha
TTTGGAGTTATTTAAAATTTATATTGAGAAATACATATATATTTTCAGTATTGCCATAGACAAGCATCTATATAAGACTGTTAAATTGATTGTTGTTTTATATCAAACAACTTTTATAATACTCATTTTTATTGTTATAATATTTTATAAGTTTTAAAGAATATGACAAAAAGATATTATAGGTATTGAAGGTGGAGTTCTGGGAGGAGTTGGGGTACAAAAGGAAAACAAGAATGTGATTTAATTATATTTACTTAAAATATGTTTTTAAATGTTAAGAAATTCAGATAAATTGAAATCACGTAACTTTTCTCATTATAATACAATAAAACTTAAAAAAACCAAGCAACCAACCAACCAAAACAAATTGTCAGAAATCCACAGAATGTGACATTTTGCGTTATTTATTCACTTGCTTTTGAGACAATTCTGCTCCTAACAGCTTCCCATTCATAGATTCAAAGAAGCAGCTGAGCATCTATACCTCCAGGTGAGGTGGTACACTGTGGCTAGGTCACCACTGAACAGAAATTTTCATTCTCTCCTGCAGACCTATACTGTTTTTTAAAGGACACAATTTACAGGTTAGGACAGCTTAGTTCTTCCAAGACAGAATAGGGTAGTCCTTAACAATTCCTGTTTTTCAAAGGTCTTTCAGATGTTCCTGGACCGGAAGGTTCAAGAGTGATGCTTCAACTTCCTGACTTACTGGGGCTGTAGAGTAGGCCACTGTCTCTGCAACTTGTTTCAGTTCTGGAAGCTGGGTTAGGTTTCTAATATCTTCAGATAATCTTGGTCATTCTTGGATTCCTGATGGGGTTGAAAGACTACTTATAGTCTCATAGCCAACCCAGGGTATTTAACATTGAGAGATGAGATCTGAGAGGATGGCTCTCAGATTGCATACAGTCTAATCCAGGACATAAGTCAGGTATAGAATTATAAGTCTTTTAAATTAGGACAGATGACAGAGTGTTCTATTTTTATTGACAAAAATGATGGGCTGGGTGTTAGGTCTATCTTGTACCTTATAAATTACAAAATCGTAATAGTTGTGCTCAATTTATAATTGAGAGAAAAAGTTTTTTTTTTATTTGAACAGAAAGTGTGATATGTAGCAGGGTATTCTCAGTCAAATTAATTTAATTATTAATACAAGAAGCCTGTAATTGGACAGGGAAAAGGGAGGCAGAGCCAAGAGTTGCAGAGATGGAGGAGACAGGGGAGGAGGAAGGAAGATGGAACAAGAGAAGGATGATCCAGATTTCGTGTCTTTAAATAGCCACAGGTAGCTATAACTATCATAAAGGATAGAATAACTGGGATAACTTGTCTAATCTAGGTGGGCAGCTTGTATCATTATCAATTGGCCCTGAGTTTATTGTGTCTTTCTTTCCTAGAGGAAAAAAAAAAAAGAAAGAAAAGCAAAGCATTCTTGGCTGAGGAGATGAATCAGTAGGTAAAATGCTTCAGTCCAAAACAGTCAAGGCTGGTCTAAACCAGTCAAGTTGGTCCAAACTAGTCAAGTCTGGTCCTGTCTGGCAAAATATGGAGCATGTCCAGCCAGTATGATCCAAACCAGTTCAAACCAGTCTGGGTCAGTCTGTACTGCTCCAAACCAGGCAAGTCCAGTACAAGCCATTTGGGTCTACTCTAGACCAGCGTGGACCAGTCAGGTCTCCTCTCTTATGCCCCTCCCTCTTCTGTTGTGACTTTTCTTCTCAACAAGTCTCCTCTATTTGCATGTCTCCTTTTTATGTATGATCTACTGAGTTTAATTAGAGGTTTTTTATTGTTGCTGCGTTCCCTCAAGTGTGGGAGGTTATCTGCTGGAGCAAGGATGGATTATTAGCAGTTTTACCACTGAATAGAATGACACCTCCCTCCAACAGTAATTAACTCCAAATAATCCTTCATAAAAGGATTGCCTTGTGGACCCCTCCAGTATCTCTGTTAGCATCCAGAACCTGCGGCAGATATATGGGTGGGTCCACAGACCTGTTGCCAGGGCAATGGCCACCATATTCCCAGAATCCATTGGGTTCAGCTCCCACCTTTACCTGGACTGCTACGTCACGACATATACATATATGGGTACTTTCCTCCATCTTGCTCTCTTTCTTCTCTCTCTCTCCCCTCTCTCTTCCTGCACCGCTATGCCCCTACTCCCTCTCAATTAAACCTCTTGCACGTGGAACTGTCTGGCCCTGGTGTGATACTTGCAGACATGTCCCGCCGAGACTCAAACACATCAATCTGTGACAGAATGTTGAGGAATCTGGTCCTATGCAGACCTTGGGCAGATAACCACAGGTTCAGTGAGTTCCTGAGTACAACAGCTACACCCTGTCTGGAATGTGACTTTGTGCTGCCTACCCACCCACCCTCAGTTCTGACATCCTTTCCACTCTTCTGAAATGTTCTCCAAGCCTTGGAAAATTGTCTTCTATGAATTATGCATTGTGTGTGAAATGTGAATGTTTGCCTCATGTAATGCCATTAAAATCTTCTTGGGGTTTCTAGAAGGCTTTATATTTAGATATTTACACTTAGGTCTGTGATCCCCACTTAGGGTTTCTATCTGTTGCTAGATTTTATTTTATTTTTTATTTATTTTTTGTTATTAGATATTTTCTTTATTTACATTTCAAATGATATTTCGTTTCCCAGTTTCCCCTCCAGAAGAAGAACCCACCCAAACAAAAACAAAAACAAAAACAAAAACAAAAAAATCCAAAACCAAAAAATCCCTGTTCCCTCCCCCTTCCTCCTGCTCACCAAACAACCCTCTCCCGCTTCCTGGCCCTGGCATTCCCCTACACTGGGGCATAGAACCTTTACAGAACCAAGGGTTTCTCCTCCCATTGATGACTGACTAGGCCATCCTCTGGCACATATGCAGCTGGAGCCATGAGTCCCACCATGTGTACTCTTTAGTTGGTGGTTTAGTCCCTGGGAGCTCCGAGGGTACTAGTTAGTTCATATTGTTGTTCGTCCTAAGAGGCTGCAAACCCTTCAGTTCCTTGGGTCCTTTCTCTAGATCCTTCATTGGGGACCCTGTGCTCAGCCCAATGGATGGCTGTGAGCCTCTACTTCTGTATTAGTCAGGCACTGTCAGACCTCTCAGGAGACAGCTATATTAGGATCCTTTCAGCCAGCATTTGCTGGCATCCACAATAGTGTTTGGGATTGGTGACTGAATATGGGAAGGATTCCTAGGTGGAGCAGTCTCTGGATTGTTCTTCCTTCAGTCTCTGCAACTCATTCCATGGATTGTTCCCCCTTCTAAGAAAGATCAAAGTATCCACACTTTGGTCTTCCTTCTTCTTGAGTTTCTTGTGGTTTGTGGATTGTATCTTGGGTATTCTGAGCTTCTGGGCTAATATCCACTTATCAGAGAGTGCATACCATTTTTTTGTGATTGGGTTACTTCATTCAGGATGATATCCTCCAGATCCATCCATTTTCCTAAGAATTTCATAAATTCATTGTTTTTAATAGCTGAGTAGTACTCCATTGTGTAAATGTACCACATTTTCTGTATCCATTCCTCTGTTGAGGAACATCTGAGTTGTTTCCAGTTTCTGGCTATTATGAATAAGGCTGCTATGAACATAGTGGAGCATGTATCCTTATTGCATGTTGGAGCATCTTCTGGGTATATGTCTAGGAGTGGTATAGCTGGGTCCTCTTGTAGTACTATGTTCAATTTCTCGAGGAACCGGCAAACTGATTTCCAGAGTGGTTGTACAGAGTGTGGGATTCCAGCTTGCAATCCTACCAGCAATGAAGGAGTGTTCCTCTTTCTCCTCAACCTTGCCAGCATCTGCTGTCACCTGAGTTTTTGGTCTTAGCCATTCTGACTTGTGTGAGGTAGAATCTCAGAGTTGTTTTGATTTGCATTTTCCTGATGACTAAGGATGTTGAACATTTCTTTAGGTGTTTCTCAGCCATTCTGTATTTCTCTGTTGAGAATTCTTTGTTTAGCTCTGTACCCTATTTTTTAATAGGGTTATTTGGTTCTCTGGAGTCTAACTTCTTGAGTTCTTTGCATATATTGGATATTAGCCCTCTATCAGATATAGGATTGGTAAAGATCTTTTCTCAATCTGTTGGTTGCCGTTTTGTCCTATTGACAGCATCCTTTGACTTACAGAAGCTTTGTAATTTTATGAGGTCCTATTTGTGGATTCTTGACCTTAGAGCATAAGGTATTGGTGTTCTGTTCAGGAAATTTTCCCCTGTGCCCATGTGCTCAAGGCTCTTCCCCACTTTCTTTTTTATTAGTTTCAGTGTATCTGGTTTTATGTGGAGGTCCTTGATCAACTTGGACTTGAGCTTTGTACAAGGAGATAGGAATTGATCGATTTGTATTTTTCTACATGGTAACTGCCAGTTGAGCCAACACCATTTGTTGAAAATGCTGCCTTTTTTTCCACTGAATGGTTTTAACTCCTTTGTCAAATATCAAGTGACCATAGGTGTATGGGTTCATTTCGGGGTCTTCAATTCTATTCCATTGATCCACCTGTCTGTCACTGTACCAATACCATGCAGTTTTTATCACAATTTCTCTGTTGTCATGGAATATCCTGGTTTCTTCATCTATGGTATTTGAGAGTTATTCTGGGCATAGTAGCCTGGGCTGGCATTTGTGTTCTCTTAGGGCCTGCATGACACCAGTCAAGATCTTCTGGCTTTCATAGTCTCTGGTGAGAAGTCTGGTGTAATTTCGATAGTCTGCCTTTATATGTTACTTGACCTTTTTCCTTCACTGCTTTTAATATTCTTTCTTTGTTTTGTGCATTTGGTGTTTTGATTATTATGTGATAGAAGGAATTTCTTTTCTGGTCCAAACTATTTGGAGTTCTGTAGGCTTCTTGTATATTTGTGGGCATCTCTTTTTTTAAGTTAGGGAAGTTTTCTTCTATAATTTTGATGAACATATTTACTGGCCCATTACATTGGGAGTCTTCACTTTCTTCTATACCTATTATCCTTAGGTTTGGTCTTCTCATTGTGTCTTGGATTTCCTGGATATTTTGGGGTAGGAGCTTTTTGCATTTGCATTTTCTTTGACTATTGTGTCAATGTTTTCTAAGGTGTCTTCTGCACATGAGATTCTCTCTTCTATCTCTTGTATTCTGTTGGTGATGCTTGCATCTATGACTCCTGACTTCTTTCCTAGGTTTTCTATAGCCAGAGTTGTCTCTCTTTGTGAGTTCTTAATTGTTTCTACTTCCATTTTTAGGTCCTGGATGGTTTTGTGCCTCCAGGCTGGTCCTACTTTAGAAAGTCACTGGAGAGAAAATGTGTTGCCAGATTTTAAACTAAGGATTTTTTTATTCCTTCTTTTCTCTCTTTTGGATATAGATATCCAGTCATTTTACTACCAACTGCTAAAATGACCATGTCTTTACTGAATTGCTTTTACACTTTTACCAAAAATTTGCTGACCATACACACATGGATTTCTTTTTCCTTGTTATCTCTGATTATATTTGCCCATCTTCCCACCATTGTCACAGCATCACATTACTGTAACTTTATAATAAGGCAAAAATTGAGAGCATGATTCTTCCAATTTTGTTCTTAAAGAGGTTGTCTTGGCCATTTTAAATCTTTTGAAAAGTTTCTATGTAAATCAGCTTTTCAATTGTTATAAAAATAAAATGAAACAAAAAAGGACTGTTAGAATTGGGTTAGGATTTAAACCCATATATTCAGAAACAATTATTATAAGAATAACATCAATTTTTCCATCTGATTATTTAGGTGCTCTTGACCTATGGCAACTCTTGGCATGTTTAGTACTTTAAGCATACAGATGTTCCCTTTAATAGCATACAGATGTTCCCTTTCATAATACCTTTCACATCCATACAATTTCCAAACTAGATTGTACATAAGAGAATTGCATCTTTTTTCCTGTGTCTCTATGCTTCCATTTATTTATCTGTGAAGAGGAAATAAAAGTAATTGTTTCATAGAGCTGGGCTGTGCGGAACTTTTGATGAAACTGCTTAACATCTGTCCCTATTGCATATTACTACTAATCCCAGGGAGAATATTTTTATTGTTGTTGATATTTTCTACTAAAAGAATGGAGAGGAAAATAAAGGACTTCTAAGGATAAGACAATAAAGTATGAGTTCAAAGAAAAAAGGTTAAGAACTAAGTCAGAGCCTAAAGAAAGGCGCAGTGGTTCTAGCCACGGGATTTGCTCAGAAATTACCCTGAAGGCTCAGATAACTGAAGAGCTCTATTGTAACGTGCATTGTGGCTGCAGCATGTACACTCCTGGCTACACAAAGGATGTAAGCAAGACTCTTGGTCATGCAGAGGATACCAGGCACTGTCCCTTTGTAGGAGTAAGTCTAGCAAGGAGAAAGCCAGCTAAGAGAGAAACTTCAATATGTTACACTTGCCACCCACTCTGTATCTTGGCAGCCTTGTCCATCCTATAAGTAAGAACTCAATGAAACTAATTCAACATGCTTTGTAAATATCTTAACCTCTACCTAGTTGGTCCTGGAATGAGCCGTGAATAACAAAACATCCAGGATATTTCTCAGTACATTGTAACTGTCTTAGTTTGGGTTTCTATTGCTGTGAAGAGACATCATGGCCATAGCAGCTCTATTAAAAACAAACAAACAAACAAACAAACAAACATTCAATTGGGGTTGGCCTACAATTCAGAAGTTTAGCTCACTATCAGCATGGTGAGAATGTACGGCTGCATGCAGGCAGACACGGAACCAGAGAAGAACTGAGAGTTCTACATTTGGAGTGGCAGGAACAGAGAATGACACTGGGCCTGGCTTGAGCTTTTGAAACCTCAAAGCTCACCCTCTGTGTCATACTTCCTCCAGCAAGTCCACACCTCCAGAAATACCATTCCCTGTGAGTCTATGGGGGCCTTTTTCATTCAAACCACCATAGCAACACATAAATTCTTGGCTGAACAATCTTTTTTTTTTTTAAACTCAAAGCACAACATTTTATTTATTAAAACATTACATAATGAACTTCAGTGTTACACTAGTAAGCATTTTCCCACTAATATTTTGACTAAAACATACAGTACAACTTTCCCAGAAACAGAAAGCACTTCTTTAGAACTGAGTGCTTGAACAATGAGGTGAGTGCAGGCCTAGGCTTCCTGGCCAAGGCAAAGATGGAGAAGTCAGGAGACAAAGCCGGTTTACCTGCCAATTACACAGTCTTTACCCTCTTTACTGAGTGCAAGTTAAAGTCCTCATTTGTAGCAAGTGAAGACAGCATGGGTTGCCTCTCCTGCCTCTCTCCCAACAACAAAAAGGATTAGGAGCAGAGGGCAGGAGACAGCTTCTCAGTGCATTTTATTTGTTACTGTAACATTCTTTTTATTTAATCTTTAACCCTCAAGCATAAATACAAACAATGTTCTTCTGTGAACACAATGTTCTCACAGCCATTGTGTACTGACAGATAAACAATAAAGATCAATGTCTGGTGTTCTCTCTCTTACAGCTTCTTTAAGCAGTACGTATCACACACACACACCACAGAGGTAGAAAAGGCATGTTTAATAAATTATCTTCTTAATTGTAGAGAAATTCCTCAAATTAAACAGACAAAATGAAAAATCGTGCCTTGGGTGAGTCTCAAAGGCTGCATAGCATCCTCTCTATCTGAAGCATGAATTCCCTGGAGTGTCTAGTCTTTGTCCAGTAACTCGATGGCAAGGTGGTCCAGGGTCACCAAACACACCAGGCGAGCCTGTGCCACCTCTCATTTGCCGATTCTTTGGATCACCCAGTCCTGCTGGCACAAAGGGCAGTGATTGTTCTGTTTCACCCACAGGGACATGCAGCAGTTGTGGAAAGAATAGTTACATTCTCCCCAGACCACAACACAGTCCTCTTGTTTGTTTTCAGCTTGACATCTGAGACAAGCATCCATCGCCTGGACCCTGCAGATGGCACAGGTATCACACTCAACGTCCCAGCTCCACATGGCTACAGCGTTCCACTTCTTGAGGGAGAACATCTTGTTGCCTCCCAACTTGGAGCCTGCGCTTCTGGAGTGCGAGGAAAGGACACAGGGTTCATCGCCATCCTCCATGTCGGCCATGGTGGTGGTGCAGAACGGTGGCGCGGATGTTGGGCCAACAATCTTTTTTCAAGTTAAAAAAAAAAAACCTTATAAACAGGGTCTTAAAATGTTCTTATATTAGCTGGTGGATACTTACAGAACAGTTGTATTAATCTAATTCAATCAGTATTTGTTACCACCAACAAGCCTAAATTTTGGCAGTTTTGGCACAGTGATTGTAAACTGGACATGTCATTATGTGATATGTGGAATAACATCCCATCTGCAGGACTTGGTCTCCAAGGGCTCTTAAGTTACCCCAGATTAGAACTTCGTACCCAAAGTCCCAGGGCCAGAACTAATCAGGAAGCTCAAACTAACACTTAAGGAACATTGAAATCAGGGTTGCAAGTAGTTTAACCAAAAGTTCAGCTTTAAGGTTGGGGTTCTAGCCATGATAAGGAGGGAGACAGCTCAATGCTTTATAGCAAGATGTTGGAAAAGTCTTGTGATATTCCTCTATGCAAAGATTCACAACTAGAAAGTTCTATATACATTCAGTGTGCTAACTGATGACCCACAGGCAGAGGGAGAAGAGTCCATGCACTCTCATCTCCAGTGACCCATTGTGGATTTGGACCTTCTGAAGAACCAGCCCTATTTGATTTTTTCTAGAAACCATTTTGAGTTTGTAACTTGGTTAAGTTTCTGTTTACTGCAAAACTTAAATTTCTGTGTCCTGAAGATTGGCCCAAAAGTTCAACTATAAACTAAGTCCCTTGGGCCATTAGTTCCTTGAAAATGTTTTGTAGCCATTGTTGGAAATATTTGGTATCCATTGTTCAAGGAGGAATGTTCCTAACTGCTTCATTTCACTTCTTTAACCATCATACTTATTATGGTTTTGTCCTGTACAAAGGACATGGGAGCTTGGCTTGGGTGGTCCCATGAACCCCATCTTAGGGGGAGACAGCATTCCAATTTGGCTCCAATGTGTACACTAATAAAACTTGCCTTAATTTGGCCATGATTTGGGTCAATGGGTAGTCTTTCTCTTCAAATCTGTGGATTAACACTTTCTGTCCCCTAATTGTGGGATCTTAGGAGTTGAGTGTTTTTCCTTAGAAAAGCATATTTTTTTTTTTTCTAGAAGAACCTGGGAATCATTAGCTATCACTGCGGACTAGATGTGCTGGGCTCCTAATGCTAGAGAACTAGCAGGCAAATTAATCAGCCCATTCTGTGACTGTAAGTCTGTGGGGTGCTTAGATCCTGTTTTCAGGATGTCTGTAACATATGTCCTGTTTTTATGATCAGTTTAGCTATGAGTTTCACCAAATTTCTTAAAAGCCAAGTTGAGATTACCTGGGAACCCACCAGGCATGCCAGCCAGAGAAGCAGGCAGGCTAACTACAGAACCTCACTCTTCCCCATTTTCTCCAGATCCTATGCCTTAGTCACATTCTCAGCTTGTAGCAGACTACCAGTTATGGTTCATCCTCACTTTCTACCCCCATTACCAGGGGACTAAGTAGAACCTGGTACAACACCTTGCTTTCCTCCATGCTGTGGACCCCTCAGCCCTTTCCCCCATTCTACCACATCCTCATTCCTAGGTGTCAGCTCGCAACACCTAGAAACACATTTTATCCAGAACCTCCAGTGGCCATACCTAGCAAGATCCCAAAAGAATTCTCTACCAGGCAACACACAGCCTCCACACCCTTCTTAGAACCAAGAGGACAACAGAAACTAAGGGACAAACAGCTCATCTAGCAAACACAAGATACGGACCTTAAAATAGCCTTTGTGACTATGACAGAGGGCCTTAAAGGGGAAATGAATAAATCCCTTAAAGAAATCTATGAAACACAAACAAGCAGTAGAAATAATAGAATAAAACAGTTCAAGATCTGAAAGTAGAAATAGAATCAATAAAGAAAGCCCAAAGTGAGGGAAACATGGAAAAGAAAAATTAGGAACTTAAACAGGGACCTCAGAGGCAAGCCTCCCCATTAGAATACAAAATATGCAAGAGAGAATCCCAGGCATCAAAAACAGAAGAAATGGATACCCCTGTTAAAGAAGACAATAAAACTCCAGGCACAAGCAGGAAATCTGGGACATCATGAAAAGATCAAATATAGAAACAATAGGAATGGAAGAATGAGAAGAAACCTAGGTCAAGGGCACAGAAAGTATTTTTAATAAAATTATGGAAGAAAATTCCTCTAATTTAACCTAAGAGATGCCTGTCAATGTACTAGAAGCATACAGAACATAGAACAGACTGGGCCAGAAAAGAAATTCCCCTCAGTACATAATAATGAAAACACTAAGCTTACAGAACAAAGAATTAAAAGCTGCAGGGGGAAAAGGCCAAGTAACATATAAAGACAGAATTATTAGAAGAACATCTGACTTCTCAGTGGAGACTCTAAAAGCCAAAAGGGCCTGGGCAGATGTTCTACAAAATCTAAGATTCCAGCCCAAACTCCTATACTCCACAAAACTTAAAATCACAAAAGATGGAGTGAAAAAGACATTCCACAATAAAATCAAATTTAAGCAATATCTGTCTACAAATCCAGCCCCAAGAAGGTACTAGAGGAGAACTTCAACTCAAAGAGGTTAACAACACACACCCAAGAAAACACGGGAACAAATAATCTCAGACCAGCAAATCAAAACAGGGGTTCAGACACATGACAAAATAACAGGAATCAACAAACAATCCTCATTAATAACTCTCAACATCAAAAGTGTCAATTCCCCAATAAAAGGACACAGATTAACAGAATAGGTGTGAAAACAGGATCTATGCATTCTGTGCATCCAAGAAATACACCTTAACATAAAGGATAGATATAACCTAAGGGGATATAAAGGGATATAAAAAGATATTCCAAGAGAATGGACCTAAAAAAGAAAAAAAAAGCCAATTTAGCCATTTTACTATCTGACAAAATAGACTTGCAGCCAAAAGTAATCAGAAAGGATAGGGAAGGACATTTCATATTCATCAAGGAAACATCCACCAAGAGGACACTGCAATTCTTAACATTGCTGCACCAAACACAATGGCCAAGTTCATAAGAGAAACACTACTATAGCATAAATCACACATTGACCCTCAATCACTGATAGTGGGTGACCTCAATACTCTCACCAATGGACAGGTCATCCAGACACAAACTAAATGTATTGGTACCGACAGACCTAACGGGCATTTACCTGACATTTCACTTAAACCTGAAAGAATGTACCTTCTTTTCTGCACCTTGTGGAACTTTCACCAAAATTGACCACATTCTCAAACACAAAGCAAGTCTCAACAAATACAAGGAAATTGAAAAAACACTCTGAATTTTATCTGAATTTTAAGCTGGATATCAATAACAATAGAAACAACAGAAAGCTTACAAAATCATGGAAGCTGAACAACTCACTACTGAGTGAAAAAATGGATCAAGACAGACATTAAGCAATTAAAGGCTTCCTACAACTGAGTGAAAATGAAAATACAATATACCAAAAATTATGGGACACAATGAAAATGATTCTAAGAGGCAAGTTCAGAGCACCAAGTGCCTACATAAAAGACACAAACAAACAAAGCTAAACTGGAAAGATCTCATGCTAGTAACTTCACAGCATACCTGAAGGCTTTAGAACAAAAAGTAGAAATCATACCCAGAAGAAATAGACGGCAAGGCATCATCAAACCCAGTGCTAAAATCAATAAAATAGAAACAAACAAACAAAAACAATATAAAGAATCAGTGAAACAAAGAGTTGGTTATTTGAGAAACACAAGGATTGACAAGGTCATTTGAAAATTAACTAAAAGGCAGAGAAAGAAGATCAAAATTAGAAAAATTAGAGATGGAAAGAGGGACATGACAACAGACACTGAGGAAATCCAGAGAATCATAAGGACGTACTTTAAAAACCTATACTGCATTAAATTGGAAAATATAATGAACTGGATATTTTTTTCTCAATATATACCACCTACCAAAGTTAAATCAAGATCAGATAAGCAATTTAAACAAACCAAGTAAAATAGAAGCAGTAGTTAAAAGTCTACCACCACCACCACCAACAACAAAAAGCTCAAGGTCAGGTGGTTTTAGCCCAGAATTCTACAAGGCATCCAAAGGAGAGCTAACACTGACACTTCTCAAATTATTCCACAAAACAGAAACAGAACCAACACTGCCCAATTCTTTTCTATGAGCCTATGGCTACCCTGATATCCAAACCATATGAAGACCCAACAAAGAAAGAGAACTATAGACCAATTTCCCTTATGAACACAGATGCAAATTTTTAAATAAAATAGTTGCAAACAGAATCCAAGATTACAGCAAAAAGACCATCCTCAAAACCAGATTCATGTTCTTTGCCCCAGGCCTCGGTCAAGCTTTTCTGAAATTTTTTTACTCCCAGTCTGTTCTGGCATGCACACCCATTGGAGGAGAAACTGTGGTGCTGGCAGGGAAACCAAGGCCCAGAGGAGGGAAAGAGGGGCAACTGATCCCCACTGTGACTCCACAGAGTCCAGGCAGGGCTATGCCCTCTAGTTCAAGGGTTCCAGGCTGGAGGACATGGCCTGCAATTTCACTTTCGATGGTCACAAGTGTCTACAGCTAGCATCTTGTGTTTTTGGCTATTCTCTTGGAGCTGGCCCTTTGCCTAGGCTGCCCCCACACCTAATATGACTGAGGGTCTTTCCCAAGCCAGGGCCATTCGAGTTCTCTGGGAGGCCCAGGGGATATTGCTTTACCTGGCCTCACTGCTTTGGTGCTCATGTGAGCAAATGGCTTTCATGATGAGAAGCTACAGGTACCTCATGATGCCCCTGTCCTCCTGGAGACCTGTCCCCTCACTGCTGTGGATGGCCTAGGTAACTTCCAACCCAGTCCCAACTCCCCTCCATAGCTGCTGGAGTCATCCTGCCCATGGAGACTTTGGGTCAAGTGAGCCTGCAGCTAAGTTCCCATCCCTTCAGTCTTGCAATTCTTTGTAGAATATGAACGGCCCGTGGACTTTGTCATGTACTTCATGACTTTGCTCTTTACTCTGGAGTTTGCCCTGTACTCCATTGGTGTGTACCTCTTCACAGAGACCCACTCTTTTGTTCTGGGACCAGCCCAGGAGACTAGCACCTGCTTACTCTGGCCTTCTTTTGGGGGACTCAGCAGGCTGGTGAATGGGACTCAGGCCTGAGCTTCCATGTCCTGCTAAGTTGCTGTCTGTGGGATCACCCTCTGACTCATAAATCTGCCCTAGAGTCAGTGGTAAACAGGCCAGCCTGGTCTTGAACTCCTGGCTCACCCTCAACTGACAGGTATGTATCACTACACAGTCCCTACTAAGGGTCGGGGGAGAACAGCTTCTGACTTTTCTATAGCATTCAAATGCTACCTGTGCATGAGCCTTTCACTGTCCCTCCTCCACTAGGTACAGGCCCCATAATGATTTCTGGTTGGCAAAGGTTATTAGGTCACCTCCAACTAAACACGAGAATCCCAAGTTCACCTGACTGCACTCCCCAAGTGTAAACTCCAAGCACCCAAAACTAGTTCCCTGCAGGGTTGTCTGTGCCCTGGAGAGGGTCCCAACCATGTCCCTGCTCTTCTTACTCCACACCCAAGGAGGTGTCCCTCATGGTGACCAGGCTGTACTGCAGTGTCATGGCTGCACTCAGAGTGTCTCTTCCTCCCTTGGCCATGCTGGTGCAGGTGGTGCCTGCGGAGTCCCTGGAGCTGGGCTTGGACCCAGGTAGGCATGTTTCTCTGCTTGAGACACTTTCTTTTTTCTTTTTCTTTTTTTTTCTCTTTCTTCCTGCTTTTGCTTTTGAGGCTGGATCTCACTCTGTAGCCCTGGCCAGCCTGAAATCAGAGAGATCCTTCTGCCTCTGCCTCCTGAGTAGTGGAATCAAGGCACATCTGTTACTCCATGCCTGGTTGTTTTACCACCATGCATGTCTATGTGCCAGGTTTTTGTGATATCTGCAGAGACCAGAAGAGGGCACTGTACTCCTAGAACTGGAGTTAGAGAGTTGTGAGCTACCCTGTGGGTGGTGCTGGGATATGAACCTGGGTCTTCTGCAATAGTAGCAAGTGCTCTTAACTGCTGAGCCATCTCCCCAGCATCTATTTACTTTATAAGATTTATTTTAAATGTTTAATTATGAGTGTGTGTGTGTGTGTGTGTGTGTGTGTGTGTGTGTGTGTATTCTTATACATGAGTACAGGTGTTATTGAAAGCTAAAAGAGGGCATTAGATACTTCTGAACTAGAGTTACAGATGGCTGTGAGCTACCCTATGTGGGTATTAGGAGCCAAACTCGGGTCTTCTGCAAGAGTGGCCAGTGCCCTCTTCCATGAGCCACCTCCCCAACCCTAGGCTTTAAGTCTTGAAGAGTCCTGCACAGTATGGTACTAATAGGTCTCTGTGACAAGTCACCTGCTTAGTATGTATAAAGCCCTGGGTTACATTACAGCATAGGAATAATTAGAGTAATTATTCCTATAAATATATAATTACATAATAATTATAGCATAGGTATAATTAAAATAGATTGTCTGGGCTGGGGCTTGAGCCATTGTGTGTCAGTATTTGCCCTGAATACATGAGGACCTGAGTTTACACCCATGTAAAAGGTAGAAATTGGCTGCCTACTCCTGTAAATTCCATCACTGGGGAGGCAAAGACAGGTGGATTCTGGAAGCTGGAAGGCCAGCCAGTCTAGCATCAGAAACTCTTGTAATCCACACTTGGTCCTCTTCTCTCCCCCAGGGCCTGACCAGTATAACATAGAACCTGGAGCCTGTTCTGAAGAAGCAAGGCTGGGACTGGCCTGAGCCCTGGGAACTGGATCTTGGAGGGTGATACAGGGCTGGCTCCTTGCTGCCAGGTCCAGGAGAGAGGAGAGAGGTCCTAGACCCGCTGGGGTCTCTCTGGGGCTGAACATATGAGTTGATGGCCCAAAAGTAACACACCTGGGCAGGGGATCTGTCAACTCAGGAACTCAACTTTATGGCATCAGCATCTCACTTATATAAGTTCAGAACATAGGGAGGGGGATTTTTGGTGGGATAAGATGACATAGGAGGTGGGGAAGGGTGATGGAGGGTATGGAGTGACTGACGGGGCCAATGGCAAAGCTCTACCTCTGCAATGTCAGGGCAGAGGCAGGGTCAAACAGGTCTTGCTGAGTCATCCCGATAGGGAAGTGACTAAAACAGGTTTCAAAACTCGAGCCAGGCTTGGGTTTGTCCTCAAGGCCCAAACCAGGGCCAAAACGGGGCCCAACAGTGCAGGTATCAGGGAGCTACCAAAGCCCCTGGACTGAACTCTGACCAGTTGTGGGGTCTCTGAAACTTTCTCTTCTCCCCAGACTCTCTATGGTCGTCCGCCTTGGGTTGATGGTGCTAGGCTCCTTGTTGGACTTGCTGTGGTGGTTTGGCTATGGTTGGTCCAGGGAGTGGCACTATTAAGAGGTGTGGCCTTGTTGGAGAAAGTGTGCTATGGTGGGGGTGAGCTTTGAGATCCTCCTCCTAGCTCCCTGAAAACGATCTTGGTCACCCTTGTTCTCGGTGATTCTATTTAGGAAGGTTCAACTGTAGTAGCTTTAGATACAAACCCTCCAATGGCCCTTAGTGTTAGGTGACCTTCCCTGCATTTCCTTCTTCATACCTTCCCCCTTCCATTAAATCCTCCCATTCTAGCCCCATCATCCTGGCTTTCCATAACTACTAGTTTCTTCTCCCTTGGGAGATTCAAGTGCTAATCATGCATGATCATAGAAATTATTTATGAAGGGATGGTTATTCTAATGCTTGTTTGTTGATGAGGAAACGGAGCCTTAGAGCCAAACTCAGAGCTGTTCAAATATCGTCCTTATGCTCAGAGCCACTTAACTAGCTGGAGGAAGTTCAGGGCTAGCACGGAAGGGAGAGCAGGTAGAGCTTACGACAGTTTGATAGACGTTGGCTTGGCCAGCAACACTAATAAAATCCTAGACTTTTAAATATTTTAGAATTCATTTCTTATTCTTTTTAAATAATAAATTTCAGTTTTAGCTTATAGATTCATAAAAACAGAGTACAGAGTAGTACAAATAGTACAGAGTCCCACATACCATATAACTTCACTCATTAGTGTGTGTGTGTGTGTGTGTGTGTGTGTGTACATTCTTAGTTTTTTCACCTTTAGCTACAATTTCTCATAAAATCCCCCCAATTGTAACAATTTTTCAGATTTCTTTTGGTTTTAATGACTGACAGATTGAGGATGATTGGGTATGTGTTTTTAAGAACATTTTTTCATTGAGATTTTTCTTTCATTGATTAAACTGTGCTTATAGGTATGAGGAGGAAAACTTGAGGGGTAAGACTATTTTTTTCTTTTTTTCTCGGAGACAGAGTTTCTCTGTGTAGCCCTGGCCATCCTGGAACTCACTATGTAGACCAGGCTGGCCTCAGACCCAGACATCCACCTGCCTCTGCCTCCTAAGTACTTAGAGTAAAGGCCTGCTTCACCATTGCCCAGCAGGAGGGTAAGATTCGACTCTGATCATATCATGACAACACTGTGTACTTGTGACTCGACAGCCTACCTCATGTTGACCTTGACCAAGGTACCTAGGCTTGAATCCTAGCTCTTTTCATTCCTAAGAGCCCAACTTGAGAGATCCAAATGTGAAGCCCATTTGCCCAGCTCTGAATACCAGCGATTACTCCATGGTGTTCACTAGATATTTAGAAATTCAAGTCTTGCTGGATATCCGTGGAATATCAGGACCCTTGTCCTTTGAATGTAGTGTTTAGAGTCCTGATTTAGGTAAGGTTCAAGGGCAACAATAGTGAGATGGAGGTTTGCACACAGGATACTGAGTTGAGGAGGAGGAGACTGGGCAGAAGTCTAGAGCTATGATACAATCTTAATAAAGGTCCTTCACCAGCACTGCAGGGAGTGTGGGGTCTGCAGTGGCCATTCAGACTCTCTTGAATTTAGATAGAGATCAAACTTTGAACTCCTAAAATGGGCTAGATAATCTTTTGTATACCATCTATCTTGGGAAGGGGAGGAACATTGGAAAAGTGGCTCCTACTTTCTCTATACATAACCTAGAAAGAAACTCAGTATGGTCCTCAGAAATCAACACTCCTGGTAGCTGGGGGAATGTGATCAGAATAAAATCCCCACCATATGTAGGCTGAACATATTTAGTTTTGGTAGGTGATATGAATCTAGAACTCATCTATTTCTTTTTAGATTCACTTGAGTGTGCATGCATATATACATATGTAAATACAACCTGATGAATAGAATTAGTGTTTCTTCTATGAACATGTATTTAGGGAGGAACACTTCTGATTGGGTAACCTACCAGGGAACTCATCCCTGTAAAGGACTGATTCTCCAACTCTGAGTAGCTGATAGGTCTTTGTCTAGGGGTAAGGCCTTGTCACATTTTCCTCATCTGCACTGGGATGTCAGCTGGTGTTATCATTATATAGGTCTTGCTTAGGTGCCCATACTATGCCCATTTCTGTGATGTCCTCTGGGCCTTGACTGTTAGGGTCATGTTAAGGATGTATCTACTGGGATTGGGTATCCCAGATAGTTCTATACATTTTGAGCAGCTGCAAATTTCTGTGTTGGCCATCTGCTGTGGAAATTGAAGCTTCTGTGATGAGGGATGAGAACTACATTTATGTGTGGGTAAAAGGACAGATATTTAGAATGTAGTTAGGAATTATATGGGGGCGGGGGAAGTGGCTCTGTTGTAGGCCCTCCATTAGCTTCCATAGCCTCCACAGCCATGGATAGTTGGCTAAATTTATAGTGCCAGCATGAATTACCTTCTTGTGTTGACATTAGGTTCAGTTGGACAGATAATGGTTACTCCCAGGATTTAAGAGCTGCTAAGATATGCTTGGGCATATCTTACCACACGGTCATTGTGTGGTTCACAGGCATTACAGCTGTGTAGGGCTATTGCTTGCTTTTCCTTTGCCAGCTCGCATAGCACCTTTGATACTATGCATACTAGTTTTCAGAGAGGAACGTTGCAGGTCAGTTTCAGCTTGATAATTCCTAATCTTGTGTCCAAAGTGTGTAGTGTCTTCAACAACTGAGTTTTACCTTCGGGTTCTGGAAGGCAATAGCCCATCTTACTTTGAGAGCCTCTTGGACTTCCCTGACCAATAGCCCAATGGAAGATTTCCTGTGACCAACAGGTTTTTGGTTAAATAGTGTCTCAGTTAGGGTTTCTATTGCTGTGATAAAACACCATGACCAAGAGCAACTTTGGGAGGAAGTTTATTTGGCCTAAATATCCTGGGTTTCAGTCCACTGAAGTAAGACAAATTAGGAACTCAAGGCAGGACTGGGGAAGCAAGAACTGAAGTAGAAGACATGAGGTGGGGGGAGGGGAGTGCTGTTCACTGGCTCATTCTTCCCAGCATGCTCACCTTGCTTTCTCATACCACTTAGGTCCATCTGCCTAGGGATGGCATCACCCACAGTGGTCTGGGCTCTCCCATTAATCAATAAAATGCCCCATAGACTTGTTCTAAGGCCAATCTGGTGGGGGCATTTTCCCAGCTGCTGTTGTCATCTCAAATGGCTCTAGTTTTTTTTTTGAGTTGACATAAAACTAGACATCACAGAAAGTCTGTGGCTCTCTCAGACATAGTGTTATGATCCAAGTAGTATAATATATATATATATATATATATATATATATATATATATATATATACACACATATATGTGTGTGTGTGTGTGTGTGTGTACAACTTTTCACTCTTTGTGTCATGTACCAAGGGAAGACAATTGAAGACTTAGTGAGAAGATGGCTTTCTTCAATCCATTCGACCATAATCAAATGATCCTTTGACCTTGAGCTTCCCAGCTTTCAAATTTGTGAGGAAAGGAATCCCTGTGGTTGATACCACTCTATCTGTGGTATTTTGCAGTGATAGCTAGGGCAGACTAAATAAGTTAGCAGCAGCCATTATATGTGTACACTGTATATGTATAATGTATATGTGTAATGTATGTGTGTGTTTCCTTATAGCTTTCAATCACCTTTAGTGTTCTTCATCTCTTTTCCCTCCCTCTCTCTGTTTTGGCCTCTCTTTCCCCTCTCCAAATAAAGTCCCCTCCCCTTTTTCTTGATTTTTTTCTTCACAACACCTCTGACTTACTACCCACCTCTCTAGAGCTCTGCTCACCCCATTGTCCCTTATTACACCCCTGGTTTCTCTGGTTACTCCAGGTTATATACTCACACCTAAAGATTCAGAGCTGTGATCCATGAACAAGAGAGGACATGTCATGTTTGTGTTTCTGGGTCTGGGGTACCTCACAGAGTATAACAATCTCTACTTCCATGCATATACCTGCAAAGTTTGTGATCTCATTTTGACTTATATCTGAATAGAATTCCATTGGTACTTGCTTATAGTTTCAGAGGCTTACTCCCCATTTTCATCATGGCAGGAAGCATGGCAGCATGCAAGCAGACATGGTGCTGGAGAAGGAGCTGAGAGTTCTATATCTGCCTCTACAGGCAGCAGGAAAAGAGAGAGTCATTGGACCTAGCTTAGACTTTTGGCATTTCAACCCCACCCCCAACCCCTAGTACCATACTTCCTTCAGCAAGGCTGCACATCCTAGCTCCTTCCAAGTAATGCTATTCCTTAATGAGCAAACATTCAAATATATGAGTCTGTGGGGCCGTTCTTCTTCAAATCCCCACCGTACCACATGGCTCTGACTCCCATGAGATCATATCTAGAGAAGAAACCCATGGAAGCACGAAATCTTGGGGGATGCAGGGAAAGCAGATGACTTGGTCTTTTAAGAGGTTTCATGCTGACTAGAGCTTATGATTTGTGGAACAGAACCTAAATAGAATACAGATTTTCTGTACCATCATATCTGGATCCTTGACCCCCAGCAGGCTTGGAAATCCCAGGTGGCTGCTCTGACGTAGAACCAAGGGAAAGGAAGTACTTAAGAACCACCTTCTCGAGTTAATGCCACCCCCTCCGTCCTTTCCTTCAAGCCAAGTGTCTCCTAATTGAGATAAGAATCAGCAATTCTCCAGTTTACGGATCATAGCAGAGGGCACGGATCATGGACTCTCAGTACAGAACCATGTTTTTTTGTTTGTTTGTTTGTTTTGTTTTGTTTTTCTGGCTCATTGAACTTCACTACACAGGTCTAAACCACCTGAGCTCTGAGTGATTATGAATTTGAGGATCTTCAATCACTGCTCTAGTAGCAGACCCTGGTGGTGATAAGGACAAAGAGAGAAGAGAATCTCATTTGAGGAAAAGCAGTGTCATAACAATTCTCAAAAGGACCTTGAGGAGTCACATTTGTGGTAAACTACATCCTTTGGGTAGATCATTGCTCATTGTTACAGTGACTTAAGCTGATGGCTCTTCCGATTTGGCTCAGTACAACCATGATGTTTCTAGGCTCTGGATCTGAATGGCTTGGTATCACGTAGATGGGGGCCAGAGCTACCCGAGTCCAGGTAGGTAGATAGACAGAAGATGGCACTTAACACGTGTTAAAGCACTTTCCAAAACCATTTATCAGCATCTTAAAACCACA
>NW_022196915.1:48514314-48525437 GCF_008632895.1 Mastomys coucha
AAAAAAAAAAAAAAAAAAAAACGGGACCTGAAGAATAAAGTTTCAATTTAGGGCCATTTGACAGGTTAAAAAGAAAAGATCTTAAAGAGAAAACAAAACAAAACAACAAAAAGGTGCTGCAAAGCAATTGTCTGGCTCACTGGCCAAACAGGCGATCCCACCTTTTCTGTTCTCAGGGTTCAGAAGCTTAGGTGGATAGCATTTAGTGATCTTTTAAAACAGAGTTAAGCTAAAAGTTAGATGATTTCTTCCTCAGCTCTAGGCACAAGTATGGAATCTGCTTCCATCTTCCAAAGCCTGTTTCCGTTGGAGCAAGACCAAGCATGGGCAATTTCAGCCTGAAGCAATTACCCTCTGGAAGTTTCAGTGAGTGGAAACAGGCATGGAGTGTGTAGACCTTGCTACCTGGATCAATAACTTTTGCTAGTCAAGATTCCTGCCAAGGAAAGTTAAGGAGGATCGAATTTCATAGACTGGAAACGGCTTGCACCCGTATGCTCAAGAATCACTTTCTATGATTTATAGAAACCGTGGCACTTATTGGAAGAATAGCTAACACTTATTTATCATTTGTTATGTTGGCCACCGTGCCAAGTAATACACAGTGAGTCATCTAATCTTTACAACAGCACACGGCAGGTACTGTTACTTTCCCTTCTCCATACATGATGTAAAAGGGCTAAAGTATAGACCAACATGTTTGCTTAGAAACTGAGTCAGGTTGCTCTCGTGTAAATAGATGGAATGCCGCCACTTTCTTGTTTGGTTATCTATCTTGAGTTTGTTATATGCTGTCTGCACTCACAGAATAGTGTTGGCTTTTTAGTCCTTCAAAAAAAAAATCAAATTAGAATTCAGAAGTTTCGAAACATAATACATTAGTTCAAGAAGCTAAAAGGAACTGCTTTCACAGACAGTATGCTCAGTGCAAGGGAGTTCTGCTGCTTCTACTGGATTGCCCTCCCTCCCTCCCTCCCTCCCCCCCTCCCTCCCTCCCTCCCTTCCTCCATACTTCCCTCGCTCCCTCCCCCCTCCCTCCCTTCTTTTCTTTCTTTCCAACAGGGTCTAATGCTGCCTAGGCTGCTACATACTTGAGGATGTCCTTGAACTTCTGATCACCTCACCTCTACCTCTACAGTGTTGAGACCATTGGGATTGCCAACACGCACCACTGCACATGGTCAAGGTAGGCAAACAGTCTGCCAATTGAGCTACAGCCCCAGCCCAGGACTGCCTTATTTCTTGATGGAGAAATCTTGTCATTTATCTCCCTGACTTGTCTTCTTAATAAGATTCAGTCAATTGCTTTATTTTCTAAATGACACATTTGTCCTACCACGTAAGTCTAAACCTTTAGCAATTCCTCCACTACTTACAACATAAGAGACATAATTATTCCTTTCAGAATACTTGTCCTTTTACAAGATTGCTTCCCTCACAGCCTTCCTTCTGGATCACGTGGTACTGCCATTGCTTTCTGGTACTGAGGACGATTTGGGGCTGTTCTTTGAATACACTACTAATCTATCCTTGAGAGATGCCTCTGAATCCTCGTTGAGTTTAGGTCAAGGTCAATTCTACCAGATAACATTAGATGATTGAACACTGCTCTGTCACCCTGGACACAGGTGTTCCAGTCTGAACCTGGGTGCAGAAAGTCTGTGGTGACTGCCTTGACACTGAGCCCCAGACTTTTGGAGAATCACAGGACTTCTCAGAGTCCCAAACAAGGCACTTTGTAAATTACAAAGCGTTAAGTGAACAAGAGACTTTCAAGCACTCTGGTCTGCACTTACTAGTGGCTGTCTCATTCAGTTGTGAGTGCTGACTCCATACAGCCTTTATCCCCTGAAGGGTGCTTGAGACACATTGCCCTTCCTATGCTCAGGCCTTGCAGAAGGTGTCAGAGACCAGCCTGACATAGGCTGGATGGACAAGTTTCAATGGTTGAGGCTGTTGGAAATGACCACCATGTTATGTTGCTCCTTAAACCCTTCATTTTTAAATGCAGCAAAGTCAGTGCAGAGAACTAATGAGCTTGTCAGCCCCAGGATCATCCTGTGCAGGAAACAGGAGGAGAACATGATACAAGTTACAGTGTTCTCAGTACTTGCCAGGCTGGGTCTTTAAAAATATATATTCATACCTTGCACAAAGACTTTGGCATTATAAAAAAAGATCTCTTAAGTACCTTGGTCCTTTATCCAGAACATTAAGGACTTTTTGTTAAAAATTAAGATGCCTTTAGAAACCATATAAAATTTAAAAGCCTCAACCTTTCTGCTGTGCCTTTTCCAGGGCACCTTTGGAGAGATGCAGAACTCTCAGAGCTGGAAAGAGTACAGCTGTGGAACAATCTATACCTTGCCAATTTATCCCTTGTATTGGCCCAGGGAAGCCATTTACCACCTTGTTTTTGGTTGTTTCAGCTGCTGCTAGGTGTTCTCTTGCAAACACACCTGTGCTGGTGGTTTATGGACCTGGCCCTAGCAGACTGAACATGATGTGTTTGTGGTTGTGAGTCCTGCAGACCCAGCTCGCTTTCCTGGGACTGAACTCCCCCAGCAGTCCCAAAGTTCTCTGCTGTTCATTTTATTTTTCTTCTTGATCGTGGATTTAATGTGTCAGCCATACACATCTTCATCAATGAAGTTCTCTTCATTCGACTCAGAGGAACAAAACATGGGGGTCACTTCCTACTGTGGGCCCCAATCTATTTGCTTTTTGCTTTTCCTCTCTTTTGTTCATTGACATAGACTCCACCAGGGTCTTCTTCAAGCCATCTACCTCCAAGCACTAAAACTGTCTTAATAATTTTTCCAGAATCCATTTGTTTTATAATATTCAAGAGAGTGTGTTGGGGTAGGTGTATGGTATGATGGTTCACCCCATGTCTGCAAGTGTACTGCCTTCTTCAGGGAAGGAGAGAGGGTGGGGAAAGGGTTTGCTAAAAGTCCTCACTGATATGAAGCAAAGCTCCTTACTCATTCACAAGGCAAATTTACCCAGGGTAGTCTAGTGAGTCAGAAGTCAGCCTAAAGAGATGGTGTCTGTTCTGTTTGTGAACCATAGTAAAGATCCAGGAATCTTTGCTCTTGTGTGCTTCTTGCCAGCCCTACAATGGAAAGAAAGGGGTTGAGTGGATTATCAGGAAAGGTGCAAGTCTGTATGGCTGAGGGGAGGAGCTGGGGCAGGGCAGGGGGAGGGAGGGATGAGTCACTTAAAAGCTCTGTGTGCTAAGCTCTTAAAAGAGCCTTGGGTTTGCAGAGGAAAAAAAATGCTAACCATCAAGCCAAGCAGCACTGAGTCAGAGAATGGCTTCACTTGGGTTAGTAGAGACATGATGGCAGCCCAGTCTGTGGGGTTGGGGACTCGAGGCCCATGGAATATCTTGTTAATCTCATTACAGATTCCAATAAGGATTAGGTGAAGCTTGTGGTGCTTCCAATTGCATTTTAATTTTTAAAGAAACTTAGTAAAATCCTGCTTAAAGATTTGTAAGGATCAAAAAAAAAAAATCTCATTTCTTAGGGACTCCAGTACTTCAGTGCGTGGAAATAGCTGGCTTGAACAAGACCCTGGTACATGTCTTTTAAGCAAGTGTCATGAATGGCTATGATGAGGGAGGGGAGAGGGACGTGTGCACACGTGCATGGGCGTGCATACACACACACACACACACACACACACACACACACACACACACACACACACGCCCTTTGGGGTCTCTGGCTGCTGGGGCTGCTCTCTGGAAGTAAGTACTGAGTTCCTGGCATCTTTGAGTAATGCCCTGCTTATGCGATGGCTGTTCTGCGTCAGAGACAGTGCTGATATCTGAGCCCAACCTATTTCTCTCTCCTTTGCAGAAATGGAAACGGACAGATAATACCTGTCTATTTCGTTTCCAAGAGAACACCTTGTTAGAAATGTGTGAAAATGTATCTGTGACAGTGCTGAGAGCATTTCAGATGCAGCAGTGAATCGATTGTGAGGTTTGGACCAGATGTGCACTGAGCCTAGCGTATGTGCCTTTCCATATGTTTGTTGGCTCAGTCCATATGTAGAAGAGAAGTACTCTTTTTCACTGAAGCCACGGCTGTGTATGGATGGTGCCTTTTTTCAGTTTAGTGGTAATAAATGAAAGGAATAGTGCAAATGGAAAATATTTACTTACCTCACAACAGTTGTGTAGCTGGTGAGACTTAAGTGTCTGACTCGAAGAGGAAAATGGATGCCAATACCCATGGCATAGATGAATGGTGCTTTCTCTATGTTTACAGAGACTAACAAAATAAATAAAGATAAATACATTTTTTTGTCACACTGCCTATCAGGCATATAAAGCCTTTACTTGTAGGTCACATGTTACCAAAAGAACTACGAATGTAATCCAGTGCAAAATTACAAACTGAGAACAGAAAAAGATTTGCTTCTGCCACTTGACTGTTTGGTCAAGTGCTACAGGCATGAACTTTGTAGATGACAGTGTCGGGGTGCCATGTCAATGGGCTAGAGGTACCTGGGACCTAAGGCAAACCCCTGCCTTCTGATTACACATATTATAGTAAGACCTTGGTTCATCAAAAGGGCCAAGGGAAACATCTTTTTATTGCATGTCCCTGTAAGACTCGGGGCAGCCCTTACTAAAGGTGTTAGACATTTGGTTTTATATGATAAAATAAAACCACGGCATAAAATGGGCATGCAAACAGTGAAATGATCTGTGTCATGACCCATCTGCTTGTTCACTCTAGCTCATTTTCCACTTCAGTACTAGCAGCATGTGGATCCCAAATAGCTAAAGACCTACCTCAATTCTTTGCCAACTAAGATCACACTTCCAGCTGGTTGTTCATTCTGGACCTTTGGGGATGTGCTGCCACTTACGTCCAGAATCTTGGCAACAGGAACATCCAGAAGTCGAGTATGGCTCTGCCCTTGAAGGAGCATTAGGACAACTTACGTGGTCTCGATGACTGTGGGCTTCCCATTGGATATCTTGTTTAGTGTTCACAGCAACTCTGAATTTAGCAAAGGGAATTAGTTTTCTTATTTCAGCAAAAATGGGAACAAGATGAGTTTAGCTCAGAAATGACCCAGACCCAACCGCTACTTGACTCTCCTGAACCCCTGCCCTGCCCTCAATCTCCCCCTTTGATGAATGTAAGGCTGGGTACATTTTGAATTCAGACTAACACAGGCATGGCAGCGTAAAGTAACCTCATTGGTTAAGGCAGAGCCACTGGGTACCCTGTAATCAGTAGAGGTCCCCTTGGAGGAGCAGCTAGACTGTACGTCAGATGCTAGGGGTGAGAATAGGAATGGTGGGCACCAGTGTACTTAGGGATTGGGTTCTAGCCTTGACAAGCTGCACCAAGGTGCCAGGCAATACTTCCAAGGAAAGTTTAGTGGGAAGGAAATCTGGGAGCAGGATGGGAATGTGTGGAGCCTTATAAGAGTCTGTATCTCTCTGTGTGCCTATGTGCACATGTTTGAGGATGTTCACATGTGTGTGTGTGTGTTCATGTGTATATGTGTATTTACATGAGCCTGAGAAGGTTTTAAAATGTGGAGGGAGGATGGTTTTAAACTGAGTATCATTAACATTGGGGAGGGGTCATTTTAACTTTCTCCTTTATCTGGAAAATGTGCTATTTTAATAAGAAAAATCTCATCTTCTATTTTTCCTCCTCAAGGCATGAAATAAAATAACCCAACCTCTTGGCCAAGTTGAAAGTATCTGTGAGTTGTTAGCGGAATGAACAAATTCCTTCTGAGTGTTGGTGAGAGAGGAGGTGGGATGTGGGGAGAGAGTGAACAGAGGGCAAGAGCCACTCCGCTGAGTCTGGGAGGAGAATCTGAAAGCAAGAGGGAACTCTTCAGGAGAGCTGGAAGCGGGTTGCCTGCTGTTTAGATTGGAGGTGAGAACTTGGACTTGGGGTGAGGTTATATTTTCTTTTTTTTTTTTTTTAAATGAAACTTTATTTTTACTTGTCCAACAAACACAAAGGAAACTAGAAAAAAAATCATTGAGCAAAGATACAAGCAAATATACAAAGTCTCACCAGCTGCTGCTCCACAGGGGTGGCACATCCTGGTTGGCGTAGACAATGGCAGGGTTGGAAAGACTGAACACCATATGATAAACACTCTTCTTTTTTTTTAACCTGGCTCAGCATTTAACTGAGCTGTTGAGGAATTCAGCTGAGAAATAGATATCAACATCACAGAAAAACATCAAGACCTCTCCCTTGTCCCAAGCTTAGGCACCCACTTTTAGTCCTTGTCCATGATTAAATTCTTCATTCAATGAGACCAAGGTTAAATTGTGAAAATTAGACTCACTTGAGACAGATTCTAGAATAGACTTGACTTTAGGTAGTCCTTCTTTTCCAAAATGCACAGCAGTGACATGAATCCTCTTGTCTTGATAAATACAAACATCTCTGAAGTTCTGCATAAACTGTGAAAATGCCCCTGTCCTCTCAGCAGTTGGCACAATGATGTTAAAATAACTGGTCTTGTAATGCCAATCAGTTCATTCTTCACTTTCATGAGAGATCTGAAAGGGTGGAAGAGGGTCACGTGCCTGTACTCCATAAGGTCTGCTTTCTTAAAAAACCAGTTTATATTGCGTGCCTTTATCTCTCTCAGTGCAATAATAGCCGTCTATGAAGTCATTTCCATTAAATACCAGTTTCTCTCCAAGGCGGGGTCCTCTTCATCTCCCTGTTCATTATCTTCATCAGGATTATTAATGACCTCCAAGCCAGCTTCAATAACTTCTACCAATTCATCTCGTTTGTCTTTTCTAACAGGCTTTTCTTCAGGATAGTGAGCGAGTCTCATTTTCAACTGAAATACTTTCATTAAAGTAAAACTCCCAAAGGGAACGACTCCATACTCACTGGGCAGTTTGGCTCCTATGCTAAGTCCAGCTTTGTCGATCTGGGAGTGAAGAAACTCCCAGAGGTCACCGGGCATCTGCTCTCTGTTGCCCTGATAGCCTATGCTGTTAGCCCCTAGCTTCTTTCTTTCAAGGCTCTCATCTTCTCACTCATATCTTATAATTCTTACTTTAGCCGAGCAATCTGGCATTTCAGACTGGTTGCCCTGGTTTGGTAATGTTCTCCTTGTTCCTGCAGGAGGGCTTGGTAATATTCTTTACCATAATTGTCTCTAACAACACCAGGAAGAGAAGCATTTCCATCAGTCTGGGGGACACATTCTAAGAGGTACAAAACTAATACTAAACTGAAGAGCAAAGCAAGGCCCAAGAGCAGCCACTGGGTCCGGCTGTGAAGAGTCGGTCCTCCTCTAGGCATTCTCACTAGAGTGTGTTTGCCTGACAAAACAAATTCTTTGCTTGTTCATGACTTTAGCAAAAAATTACCAAAAGTTAAAAACAAAATTAGGATTTCCAGAAGAGGTACCCAAATGAACTCTGTTGTAGTTTTAAAAGATTCTTTCTTCAGTAGTCATGACTACTTGCAGAAGTAAGAAATTAAGTATACTTCCTGTATTTTTTACCATGATATCCACACTAAGCAATTGGATCTATAAAATCCATTATCTGGGTGGTGACGTTCGAGACTGCCACTCAGCACTGCTGCCTCTGGGGAACTGCATACCTGGCCAGCACCCTGTGCTGGCTGGACTGGTGTGCTGCCTCAAGGTTATATTTTCTGAAAAGAGTATAACATTTTTTAATGTTTCCACAAAATATTTGTTGGTCCAAGCTCTATAGTGTAAAGTATGAAGGTGCAAATAATACTCTCTCCTTTTCTCTCTTCTCTTGATTAAGAGGATGTCAAACAACTTCGTATCATTTAAAATTTCCAATCCATGTTGTGTAAAATTTAAAATCTTATGTAATTTGAAAGGTCATTATTGTAGAAACAGAGGACACATGGTTGCACAGTAGTCAGAAGAAAAAGCCTTGGATACAGTGACTACCTTGGGATTCCTTTGTAGTTCTCAGAGATGCTGATTGGCATGCATCTAGAGGATAGGTTCGGAGAGAGGCACAGGGCAGGGACACACCCACTTTTTGACATCTTAAGAAGAAATGAGGGATTATGTTTCAAATGTGTAGAACATTGGTGTGAACTTTTCAGTGTGCACACTGTCGTGCATGTGTTAGGGCAGCCCACTGGATGCAGAGATGCAGACAGGAAGTCAAGCAAGCTTACAGTCCATCAAGGGAGGCTGAGAAACAAGAGATTCAAAGTAAGCAGTGGGCATAGGGGCTAAGACATTCTACAGGCAGGATTTGCACACACTTGGGGGGGGGATGAGGGAAAATGCCACAGGCAAGGTGGCATTTCATCTATTGCAATATTACAGTGTTGATGGTGTGCATTTGGAGGATGGAGACGTGGAATAGAGGGGTAGGGTGATGGGTGTTTATGGAGAAACATGCACATTAAGAGTCAAGCATGTTAAAGTCCAACATTTACTTATGGAACCAACCATAGCTCTCCTTCCTTGCAGTGCTGATTCTCTGAAACTAGTAGTCCCTAGGCCTAGAGTTACCACTACACACCTCAAGGAATTGCTGGGTGGTTTATCAAAGAAGGGGTAGAATATGGGCTGAACTGGAGGAAAGGAATGGGTTCAGTGTGGATACTAGGAGTATGGCGAGCATTGGCCTGTGATGTAATACAAATGTTACATGAAATTTGGCTCAAAGATGCCTCCACCCAGGTCTTTGTGTAAGGAAGTCCCATCTAGCTTAGCAAACTTAGCAAAAGCATAAACTGGGAGTTAAAACACTTGAAGCAGTTGTTAAGGGTCAGCCATTCACAGTAGCCAAGCTTCAGTCAATTGCAGAAAAAAGTGCCCTGCTTGAATTAGGCAAACTACACCTTGTAGCTATTCGACTCTCACTATAATTTATGTCCATAGTCTAACCACAAGTTCGTTCTGGCTATGCAGCAGAGTGGAGTTTCTTTAAGCCTGTTTTGTTTCTGAGGGAGTCATATTTGTTCAATTAAACTCAGCTAAATTAAATTTGTCTAAAGTTTCCTTTTTTTTTTTTTTTGAACCTAAATTGAGCCCAATGCTAATAAGTCTTTGGTATAGTTTTCTCTGGGCTGTTGTTACAGACTCCTCCACTGTCCTGTAAGGCAAGTGCCTTCTCATAGGTGTCTTTGCATCTTGGTGTATACACTGGACTCTACACAAGTTTCTGCTAAGCACATCAAGACAGAGAGCTCTTGAGTAGATCTAGATAAGGGGTGCTGATGGGGTGCCCCTGTGGGAAGTTTGGGGAGGCAATGTTCTTGGAGGCAAGAAAGTAAAGAAGGAACAAAATAAAACAAAACAAGTTCATCAGCCAATGTGTTGGTAAGTTTTATGTTGCTTTGAAAAAATACTGGAGAAATTTTACTTAAAAGATCTGGCTCCTGGTTTCAGAGCTTCAGTTCATGACCATTGGCTTCATTGTTTCTTGTAGATACCGCTTATCTGGGTAGTTGAGGAAGCAGAGACCAGAACTGTAGAGCTTAGTTGGCCTCCTTCTTTTCCCTTTGTCCAAAAGGTCCATGTGGTGGTACCACCCATCGATAACTGGGTCTTCCCTCTTAGTTAAATAACTCTGGAAGCACTCTGGTGTTATGATATCTGCAGAGGTGTGCCTCCTTACTGTGCTGAGTGTTTATTAATTGAGTCAAGTTACAGTTGAAATTAACCAGGACCAGCCATATGTGGACCATCCAAGGACATCATGCCAGTTACACAACTCCAAAGTGGTGCGTGTCAAACATTCCTCATGAGTGACAGCCACTGCTCAATGGGCATCCTGATGGCCATGCCAGGAGTTTAGCTACCCTACTTAACAAATGCTTAAGAAAAATGGAACCTACCTGCCATGGCTGTTTGGCCTGTGTCTTCAGATTGGCCAAATGCATAGAGCAGGATAGAGTTGTGGAGCTCAGTGTGCTGAGTTCTGAGGGAGCTGGTGAGGTTCCAGAGTTCCTCGCTTAATGATGTTTGAGGGCTTTTCTGACAAGGTTTTATTTCTAATGGGCTTCTGCTCAAATCCGTGATTCCCTAAGTTTAAACACCTTGCAAAGTGGTGATGAAACTTTCTGAGATCTGAACAGCAGTTATAGGTTTCACTACACTTGGAGAATTTAGACCAGCCCGTTTGGTGCATCCTCCATGCCCAGTAACCATCAGATGCTGTCACTTCTAGTGGGAGTGATAACAAACCACACAGGGTTGTATATTACACAGTCTTAAAATGCTCATGACTTGCTATTTGAAAGATGCTTATTATCTGTGATGGAAATATTATGCGGTTGGTTAAGGTCCTTACAGTTAAATCAGAATCACAGTGGCATGCAAATGGCAGTGCAAGAAATAATTTTCTAGGACCCATGATGGTGGACAATAAACCTGCATGCTTGTATCTGCTTCTTATTTTCTTTAGCAACCTCTGTCCTCAAGACATTTTCCCCTTGTGTTTTGGTCCAACAGTAATTATCTCCCAAATGAGCTATTTCTCCTAAACTCTCTGTTTCACAAACATGATACATGTTTATATCTGTCTGTGTGTAAACTGCTCACCGTGGGTATCTCTCTATAGCTCACTATTAATCACTCACGTCTCTGGAGTTACACGGAAAACAATTTATGCTATAAAATAAAATCCTCCCTTAAAATTGTTTGCCCTGAAAGTGAGGAGGGTGGAAATCACAAACTGTTATTATTTTCCCTTAGATGGATCTAAATATTAACATTCCCTTTGCTTTAAAGATTATTTTTAAGCCACTCTTTTATAAACAAATGAACATAATAAGCCTTGGTTGTCTCGGGCTCTGTCTGCAGCACAGTGGAGCTAGAGGAGGGAGCCATCCATTCGACAGGTTTTTTGGCATCAGGCACAGAAAATAAAGATGTTTAAATAGCTTTAAATGTTGTAAAAAGCATAGCATATGGTAAATTTATTTTGAATGTTCAAAACAGTCTAAGGATCCCTCATGTAGAGGAGGAAGCTGCTGTCTCACTGCAACTGTGTTAGCTAAACCAGAGGTAGAAATGAAGCCAAATAGAGGAGAGAGAAGGAGGGAGAAGAGGAGGAGGAGGAGGACGAGGAGGAGGGTGGGGAGGAGGAGGGG
>NW_022196915.1:48525632-48564787 GCF_008632895.1 Mastomys coucha
GGGGAGGAGGAGGGAGAGGGGAGGAGTTATTGTCAGAGTCTCAGTCAGGGACCCCTGCTGTACAATTTGGGGAGGAAAGGGTTTATTTCACTCAGGGAAGTCAAGGCAGACACTCAAGGCAGAAACCTGGAGGCAGGAGCTGAAGCAGAGGTCATAGAACTGGCTTGCCCATGGCCTACACGGCCTGCTTTCTTATACAACCAAGGGGTGGCATCTTATACAACCAACATACAAGGAGTGGCACCACCCACAATGGGCTGGGCCCTCCTGCATCAATTATGAATTAAGAAAATGCCCTACAGGCTTGCCTGCAGCCTGGTCTTATGGAGCGCATTCTCACCGAGGCTCCCTCCTCTAGGATGACTCAAGCGTGCATCAAACTGTTATAAAACTAGCCAGCACAGAGGGTCTGTGATGAGTGAGATGCTAAGACAGCAATTGTAGCTGTGATGATGATATGAACCTATTTCTGGATTCTCAATGTTCCTGGTGTCCTTAGGAAAGCCCTCTTTTTACACAAGAAGAAACCAAGGTTCCCAGAGGCAAATGAATGCAGAAGCCAAGATTTGGGGAATACTAACAAGTAACCATGATCAAATGTTCCATGTTTCTCCCTCCTGATGTAATCACTCCACTGAGTCCTCAGGAAGCCCAGGAGAAAAGTGACATTGTCACCCTCAGTTAACTCAGAGCAAAGAGAGGCATGGGAAAAGGGCACACAGGGTCTGGACACAGCGCTGCCAAAGCCAGCAGGCCAGGCTCGCCTGTCAGTTTGGGGTTTAAGTTTGAGCCTGTAGATTTGGTTTGGATTGATTTGTTGAACAAGAGGACGTGTTTTGAGCAGAAGCTGCTACCCGGATGCGGCCCCTGGTTCCCTGGCTGTCCTGACATTGCTTTTCTTGAGCAGTATCCAGATGTCTTGATTTCAATGGCCCTGAGAGACCCCTAGAGCAGATGGGAAGAACCCAGGGATGCACTTGCTTCTTGCACATTTCAGGGGCCAAGAAATTCAATAATGAAGAAAAACAATGCTTTGATACAACATTTTAAAGTAAATAGACATTTAAAATAAAGTATTTTAAACTAAACTTAATGTTCCCCCCTAAATACCTATGCCTGAATAAAAATAGAAATATTTAAAATAAAGACATGTCTTAGGATACCTGGCAGCAGACTTCTAAGTAGAAATGGCCTCTCTGGGTCCTTGGAAACATCTTTTTCCCTCTACCCAGCCCTGGGTACCACTGTCCATCCAGGTTTCTCCCATGGCAACTCTGGGCGGCTCAAGGCAGGCCACTGCTTAGCAGCGATGATGCTAACAGCTTGCTCCTGGGTACCCGTAAGGAAAACAAACGGAACTCAAACAGGGTTTCTTCATTTGCTACCATATTTAAAAATGAGGATAGCATTTCTCAGGGGTACATTTGAGATGTTGAGTCTCTTCCTTCTACATCTTCTCCCAAAACCAAAGGAATGACTCAAAAGAGAGAAGACTGTAGACTTGAGTCTCAGGGCTTCTCGGTGTCTATTTTTATTTTTATTTTTAATTTTTTTTTTTAAAGTTTACTATTATGGGTAGCAACTTAAGAAAACTTGGCTCTGTTCTGGGCAGGCCAACTAGGATACGTGTGGTCTTCCGATCTCACAGCAGAATTGTCCAGTCACAGTGACCTTGGCTCTGAGGACTCAATCCAGCAGTGCTGAATACAAATATAGCTGTCTCCCACCCCAGAAAACATTCATTTATTATTTTAAAAATATTTTCTTTGGGCTCCTTTAATCCTTGGGGACATTTGCTTGACAAATAGCAAATAAGTCCCCTAACCAGACGGTTGTTATAAATATCTGTGGCGTTTATTCGAGTCATTTTCACTGGAGACCTTTTCTCTGGGGAGAAAGAGGTTGCTGCCTTAACCTCAACATTTGGGACATGATTTTCCCTAAAATAACTACAACATCCATCTATTTTCCCCCCGATGGTGTGTCAATTTTTTAATGAGAGGCTGAGTCCTTCTGGTGACTTTGGTCTCCATGGTAATAGTTTCATGTGTTTATTCTGGCTCACTGAAATACCAAGAAAAAGTTGACTCACTTTTGACTGGGGCGGTGGTGGTGGGGCTCTCTAATTAGAGAATAATTACTTACGTTTTGATCGCAAACATGAAGAAGATACTGCATGTTTCAGAATAATGGCCGTGTAACACACTTCACAAGACAATTTAGAGAACACTTGGGCAGATGTTTCCCAGCCTTGGCTGACTCTTTACAAGGGCAGGTGTTTTTGAGATTATTATTCTTTCCATCCATGTATAACTGACCCTGACTTCCTTCCCGAGATTCAGTCTCCCGTACCAGGAGCTGAGTCATGCAGTAAGTAATGGACCAAGTGTCTGGAGTGACGAGGGCATTTCTTGTTTTGGACCTATGAGATATGCTACTGAGACCTGGTCAATACTAGAACATCTTTCTACAATAGCCACCAACCAGGAGAGGCAGAAATGCGGCCTGGATATCAGCTCCCCCAGCTCCTCACGTGTACTCTCGGTTTGTGTGTGGGAACACAGCAGGAATCCTGACGTTCTCTGTGATTATACTCTTTTTTTTTTTTTTTTAATTAATTGGCATGGCGGCTAACTTTGCTCTTCTTTAAGAGGGGAGCCAGTGGGCAGGCAGAATGGTTCAGTAGGTAAAGGTGAGCGAGGGTACAATTCGAAGGGATTCTTGAGGGAGTCTAGGACCATGTACATGCACAGTGAACCCAATGGAGAGCTGTCTCCTGGAGTTGTCACCTCGGTGCGTTGGCTGTTACTCTCAATCTTCTAACCTTCCTTATCCCGCCATAGCATAGGCTTGCACTGAGTTACTTTTGTTCTCAGGGAGATTGTTCAAAAAGAAGACAAGATTCTGAGTGAACAGTAAATACAATTTCCACTGTAGAGGGAATTGCCCAGCAGGGGCAGATCAGCTATTTCCTGAGGAGCACTGTGCTGTCTCAGGCCCTAACACCCTCGATTCTTTAGGGTCTGAGATTCTTTCTTCCTCTTGAGCCCAGGCTAAAGTAAAACAGGGCTCAATGATGTGTTAGAATGGCAGGTAGCATCAGAACATACCACACACTAGGCCCAAACAGTTCCACATGTAAGAGGTTTAATTGAGAGGGAGAGAGGGGGCAGTAGTGTGGAAAGAGAGGAGGGGGAGAGAGAGAAAGAGAGAGAGAGAGAGAGGAATGTTCCCCGTATATATATGGGTTCTGACGTAGTAGCTGCAGGTAAAGGTGGGAGGTGAGCCCAATAGATTCTGGGAATATGGTGGCTGTTGCCCTGGCAACAGGTCTGAGACCCACCCATGCATGCCACAGGCTTTCGATGCCCTGATGCCAAGACTGACAACAAAGCTCAAGACAGCCTGCTTCTCACACCCCATCTGGTTGAGCCTTGATCAATAGGACTTATCTACAATATGAAATGCATATATTCCTGGCAAAATTGAGAGCCATTTTATACCTGTGACCCTCCAGTGAATGACTCCCTGAGAGAGTGAGGTGAGGATGGCTTTATGAACCTGCACTCGACTCAAGAAACTTGCAGAGAAACTGTAGAGCGAAGCTGCTGTGGTTTGGATATGACTCTAGGGAACGGAGTGATGGATGTTTCCAGGCAGTCATGCAAGTCCATCCCTTTGACGGCTCTTAGCAAACTCTAGACCCTGGAAGGCAGGCCCTTATTCAAGGAAAGGCATACCCTCACCTAATTACAACTCCTTAAGTGCATGTGCCAGTGTGCGATGAGGGTAGTCGCATGTGACCCAGTCACTTCTCAACAGTAACGCAGCAGGGGACTGAGCTCTGCTTCAGTTACAAGAGAGTTTAGGTTCCTTAGTCTTGCAGGGCCTCAGAAGGGGCTTGAGTGGTTGGAACAGGACTTCTCTGACCCCACCTAGAGCCGATCCCTCAGTGTTCTCTCTCCAGGTGCCCTGTTCTTCTGACTCTTTTTCTTTTTCTCTTGGTTTGTGGTTTACTCAAAACATGCTGATTCAGGAACTGTGACTTGACTGTGGCCAGTACAGTTTAGGTTCTGGGAAGGGGGATTTTAGACATTCTTCCTTTGTCTGCATGACTCTGTACTGATGCCTAAAGAAGTCTTTTTAAGCCTACAAATATCTATTCAAAGCTGTTATTCAGTAAGGGTCTGGTTACCCTTCGCTGAGCTCTTCCCTCCCAGGATCTAGGAGATAGATGTTGTGAGTTTGCCTGGGTCTCAGCCAGGAGCTTCTTTCCCCCACCCCCCACCACACACACAACTGCCCCCCCCGCCATCCCCCGAGGAACATCCATAGTCCTGGACCCTACTCTGAGACCAGCAGAAGTTGGTCTCTTTGCTTCTATTCCTCATTCTGACTGGGCTGTCACCTCTGCCTGCTTTGTGTGCACCGTGAAGAGACACCAGTGATGTGAGGTAGTTCACAGTCTATGAATAGTACTGTGAGTAAAACTAGAGGTAGAAAGAAACCAAGAAACTGCTCAAATTAGATAAAGGGATTTCTCTTGTGATGTTCAAAGGAGAGGCAGAGAGAATCAGGAGCCCGAGTGTTTGACTAGCTGGTACATGCTAGGGTTAGTCTGGACGCTTCTCTCACCACTGCTGAAGGCCTGGTGATGTTGGATACTGTGGGGCTTATGGTTCTGGGGGCTGCAGAGCTACTGGCTGGGACTCTGAGTTTCTCTCAGAGACAGACAGAACAGAATAGGAACTTGAGGAAGTTCAACCATAAGCCCCCTGAGGGGGAGAGGAACCCTCAGGAGCCTAGAGATCATCTCAAAGCTGTGGATGGAGAATCTAGTTTGTTAATAGTGCCAATAAGTTTTTTTCTTTTGGGAGCAGTGTTTCTAAAAATTTTTCCACGACAAAAAGTTAAAAACAGACTTCCCTCATTTCTGGCCAAGGGTAAGTCCTGGGCTGCCATGTGGTTGAAGCATATCCCTTGGGGAATCAAAGTGGTTGACAGACTTTGTAAGGGAATAGTGAGAACCACTGTTTACTATCTACTCTAGAAGGTTCCAGGCCAGCTGGTCACTCTGTGTTTCCTCTTTTGGGGACATGGGCTATTTTAAAAGTTCATTGAAGTAGGTTTGTTTCTCTGTAAAGACTGGCATCCTCATTGATTATGGAAGGTAGAGTTGATTTTTTTGTGTGTGCCAGAAAGATGTACATCAGACAGATGTGCCCTATAAGTTCATGTAAGTAGGCAATAGCACCACTTACATGAAGTTGAGCATGAGTATGAACTTGGACATCTCTTAAACCTGGGACACACAGTTGTGTAACCACAATGGCAGTATGTGGCTTGGTTTGACCGAGTGGGTTGCATTGGGATTTGGGGACCTCTGTTTTAAGGTCATGTGCTTTTTAAGATTTTACTATTAAAAAAAGCACCAACTCCTTGTTCTCTGTAACAGGCAAGTGAAGATCCTGAGCCTGTGCTATGCAGCTATGGGCAGCAGGATGCAGAGAACCCTGACTGCCAGAAACTTATACACAGGATTTGTCTTAGAGGTGCAGTCCACAGAGAGTGACCATAGCACCTAGAAGCTAGCAGAGCATCAGAAGTAAAATATGTTTTGTTTGACAGCATGAAAACACTGCTTTCCCCATTAGCTCTGTAAATCACTCACTTAACTGATGGGCAGTGCAAGTTTGGCATGAATCCTTTCACTCAGAGACAAACTCATTCCCTCCCATCAGATATTGATGGGGCCACTGCCAGCTGCTGGGCATGGTTCACATTGTTAAATGTATGCAAAAGAAGACGACAAAGACAGTTTTCACTGAGTATTAGCCTAGTCAGGGAGACTGATTGGACATAAGCCCACTCTATGAGATGGGATAGACACCTGACATGGCTAAAGTGGCTAAACAGCTGAGACGAGATAGGTCATGGGCTAGGGGACAACCTCATGCTATCATTTAACTAAAGGAACATAGCAATAAAATGACTCCTAAGGACACATGTCTATACCCTTAAATCGGTGCCTTACTCAGGCTTCATTGAGAAGTTTCTTCTTGCAGTAGGTGGGAACTAAGAGAGACTCACAAATGGTCAATGTACAGAGAGTGAGAGACTTTGGAGCGTTCAGTTCTTAATGAGATGTCTTGCTCAAAGCTCTCCCCTCAAGGCCCAGGATCTATGAGGAAGAGAAGACAGGTTGTAAGAGCCAGGGGAGATGAAAGAAACCAAGGAAGCTGTGTTTTTCCATCACAACGGGTGCTCACAGAGATGTGGAAGCATACGCGGGGCCTGCAGGTCCACGCCAGAGGAGGGTCCAGGGCTAAGAAGGGGAAGTATACACAAACTTCCATCTGGAAGCAAGAAACTATTTTCAACTGATGCCTATTAGAAAAGGGAAACTCAGTTTTCTTCAATGGACTGTCACTAGGTTTACCAGCTACATGTGAGGGCAGACCCCATGCCCAGAAATAGTTGGTTGACCCAAAACAGAATCCATATTTCTGTGTGTGCTTTATGAAAATTATTGTACTTGTATTATTGATTTCTTTTTTTTTTTTTTTTTTTTTTTTTTTTTTGCTTTTTTATTGTTTTCCCCTTTTTTGTTTGTTTTTGGTTTTGAGACTGAGAGAGAAAGAACACGAAATTCTGTAGGAAATGAGATTGGTAGGACCTAGAAGGAGTTGAGATAGGAGAAAATAAGATCAAAATACATTGTATGAAAACATTTTAATTTAACAAAGATGAGAACAGTATGTTGCTGGGTGAAGTGATGAAGTAAGGAAGCAGTCATTTTGTGAGAGAGGTGGCCTCTCTGTGGAGATAGTGTTTGACCAGAGAACTGATTGCTGGCAGGGGAGGTTAGTAGGAGGATCTGGGGAGGCCCCTTAATAGCCATAAACCAGAACTGTTACCAGGAAACTAAGGCCTAGATCTACCTCAAAGACCACAGTGGGGACTTGGCGGTTTATGCTAAGTGAGGAGACACTTTCAGAATTTGATATGACTCGTGTTTTATAATATAAATCCAACTCTAGAAGGTAGCTTAATAGAATGTAAGAATGGGGAGACAAGCCCATGAGGAGGCCATTGCCAAAGCCTGCTCTGAGGTGACAGCTGATCATCAAACAGGTTTGTTTGTGTTCGTTGAAATGATCCCACGTGCTCAACCACCTTGTTTTTCCCTGACAGAGACTCAATTGGTGTAGAAGGGAATTGGAGAATCATTTATTCCAAGGGTGGTGCTGGCTGGTGGGTGGTGGGGATGCTTCCTGGGTTGGCAGCCTGTCCTTCCTCCTCTGCCCCCCCTTTCTTGCTGCTTCTTGTCACTTTCCTTTCTAGAGCCAATTGTTTTCTCCTCCCGTTCTCTTTCCATCTTCAAATCAAAACTTTCCACTCATCTCGCAAAGTTGACCGCACAGCGGGTGCATCTGTAAACATCCCCATCAGGAATGCCTTGTGTTCTGTTTGAGGTGGCCCAAAAGTTCTGATGGCTGGGTGTGAAGCTGCTCTTCAGGAGTCCCTAGAAACATTTTTTTAGGTACATGATGGACGGAGGGAACTTGTTGGGGCTTGTAGGTTATGAACCCCTCTTAGTTTCATTGCTAAAGTGCTTGGGGATCTTATTCATGATCTCATTTCTCCTGAATGTAGGTTTTATGCATCTGGCTGCTTGGCTGTTTTTAGAAGGTAGGAGTGAAGGCTCCATTAATATGTCATCTTTTCCATGATTAGAGAGGGAACAGGAGAATGCTTTCCTAGCAAATTCGCGGACAGTTTCCTCCAACACCTGTTCTTTCAAACCATGAGATATTTGTAAACAGTTACACAAGTGCCTGTGTCAGATCCTGTCATTTGAACACCTACTAGAACAACATACAATTTTTGGTAGTGTAAGTTGATGTCAGCACCCACCCACTTCCCCAACTTGTCCATGGATTCATGTACAGTAAATTATTTGATTTGGAAGGAGATGGGAATTTTGGATCAGTAGTGACTCAACAGATGAGAAAATAGAATTTAAACAGAAAAATTCCAACATTGTTTAGTTAGGAACTAGGAGTCTATGTGTCTCAACATGCATCCAAATTGCTACCTTCTGGAAGGGTTAGGGGCTAAGCAAACATCCACCCTCATGGAAAAATTAGAAAGCAGAGTGGACTTTCAAAAAAATCTAAATAAGTGAACTTTGTCATATTTTAGAAAATGGTAAGTTTCGTGGGAATGAAAGTTGAAAGGCTATGAGTTTGAGTACCTCATGTAGGGTGGTTGGGTGGGGTGATGTGACATTTTATCAAAAATGTAAAGGAACAGAAGGGGGTGATGAGAGCTCTTAGGAGGCCTGTGAAGCAGGTGCATTTGAAGAATAGCAAAGAGGACAAGCTGGGGGATATTTTGAGAGAATAAGAGAACCACGACAGGACATGAGGTCAGCTGGCTCTTGGAGCTGGAGAAGGATGAGGCAGTGCTAAGCAGGAGCCAAACCTGAATATGTTTGGCATCTTGAGGCCAACTGAAGTTGTTCTGGAGCAACGGTGGCCTATGCCAAAAGACAGCACTTGGTAATATGAGCTATATTCTAAAGCTGAGTTTTGTTGGCTTAAGATCTACACTGAGAATTTGTGGTGGGATCTGGAATAACTGGAGGAAGAGAGAACATCAGTAGAGGACTTTTATCCACATAGGTGGTAGATATTGCAAGTACAGAAAGAAGGCTAGTTTGTCTGTCTATCCACCTAGCTCTCTATCCATCTATCTATCTATCTATCTATCTATCTATCTATCTATCTATCTATCTATCTATCTATCCATCTATCATCTATCCATCTATCCATCTATCCATCTATCCATCTATCCATCATCATCTATCCATCTATCCATCTATCCATCTATCTATCTATCTATCTATCTATCTATCTATCTATCTATCTATCTATCTAATCTATCTATGTGTATATATGTGTTAGGAGATATGCATGAGTGGGTGTGTGTTGCATGCGAAGCCAGTGGTCTATGTTGTGATCTGTTGTTCCTTAGGAACTTTCTACCCTATTTTAAGGCATTGATCCTGGAGCTCATTAATTCTGGTTAGCTGCCAGGCCAGCAGGCTCCAGTGATCTGCATGTCTTTAACTGCCTAGTGTTGGAATTACAAATGTGTGCTATTGTTTCTAGCTTTTTATGCGGGTGCTGGGGATCTGAACTCAAGTGCTCATGCTTGAGGAGGCAACATCTTACAGACTGGGCCATCTGTCCAGCCACCATGTCTTTCTGTTTTAAAGAGGGGAGAAATTATAATATGTTTTCATGATGATAAAAATAACCTAGGAAGGAGAAGAAATAGATTATCCAGAAGAGACCTAATGGAGCTGAGAGGAAAAGGATCCTGTTCTAGTCTGTGTCTCTGTCACTGTGACAAAGCATTGATCAAATACAACTTGTGGAAGAAAGAGCTTATTTCAGTTTACAGCTTATAGTCCATCATCAAAGAAAGCCAGGGCAAGAACCCAAGGCAGAAACCTGGAGGCAGGGAACTGAAGCAAAGACCGTCGGTGTAGTGGCTATTCCTGGTTGTCAACTTGACTATATCTGAAATGAACTACAATTCAGAAGTAGAAGGCTCACTTGTGGCCCTAATCTGGAGGCTTAGAGATACAAGTTTCTGAACTGAATCTTGGCATGGAGATCTTGAGGCATAGTGGCTATGAATCCTAGAAGATTAAGATAGGAAGATATACAAGTTCAAGGTCATCTGGGATTAAAGGTGTGGTGGCACATACCTTTAATCTTGGCCACACCTTTTGCTGGAGACCTATAGAAGGACATTGGAAGAAGGAAGGCTTGCTCTGCTTTGCCAGCTTGCCTTGTGGGACTGAGCAACTGCTAGATCCTTGGACTTCCATTCACAGCTGCTGCTAACCTTTGTTGGGAGTTGGACTACAGACTGTAAGTCATCAATAAATTCCTTTACTACATAGAGATTACCATAAGTTCTGTGACTCTAGAGAACCCTGACTAATACAGTAGGGAAATTCTGCTTACTGGCTTTCTCATTCTGGCTTGCTCAGCTATCTTTCTTAAATATCTAGTCTCACTCATCTACCTAGAGATGGCTCAGCCTGCAATGGATAGGAGTCACATACAGGGATGGTACAGCCTATAGTGGATTGGGCTCTCATGCATTCATTAGCAATTAGGAAATGCTTCATGGAAATAGCCATAGGTTAATCCGATATGGGCAGTTCTTCAGTTGATGTTCTTTCTTCCTAGATGATTTTAGGTTTGTATCAGGTTGTAAGAACTAGCTAGCATAGGTCCAGTAGACAAGAATATGCCGTTTAATGAAAGCGCAGCCAGTTTGTTTCTGAGGAAGGAGAGATGAAGGCCCCAAATAGGAGTCATAGATAATTACTGAGACAAATTGGAGAGAAGACATGCAATACTTGTCTCTTTGTGTCTGGGTCACCCCACTCAGGGTGGTTGGGGCAACAGTACCTTACTTTCTTTGAGTGACTCTGAAGGGATAATGGTTCTCAGCATATAGTCTGTAAGCCACTGCAGCAACAACACGAAACATTCTGGAAATTCAGTTATTTGAGTCCCTCAGTTGAGTTATTTGGGACCTCGTAGTAGATGCTCAGCAGCTGGATTTTCCTAGTGATTCCCATGTACTGTAAACCCGAAAAAACTGTGGCACTGTGGCCTGGGCCGTGATAAGGACTTCTGATCTATAATTTCCTTCTGGATCTATATGACACTTAAACAACGTGTGAACTCTGAACTACAATAAAATGGCAGCACTAAGGCCATTCATTATTTACTAAGTGTTCAAGTACTTAACTCCTTAGCAAGCCAGAGCCATTGTGTCACTGTGCTGATGTGCATTTAGCATCGAGATGCCTTACAAAGTGGAAGTGAGCAAGGATAGCATTGATCTTGAGTTCTTGAGGGATGTTGTAAGGTTTTCTTCCTCCCATATCAAGAAGTGGAATGAGTATTTTATGCTAATATCACTCATTTTCCTACATTGAGGGAATGGAACAGGAAACAGCTGATGGTTTAAACCTATTGGCCATCTAATGGATGGCTAAGAAGGAGGCCAGCATAGGAGGAAGGGCATCAGTGTAAAAGTGTTTATTTAGTGAAATGTTACAAGAATTTTATGATCACCTGGGAAGAGTGAGTTCTGTATTATGGGTTTTAGTGTGACTAAAATTTCCAGTGTTTCCCCAGTGACATCATTCAGATTAAATGAAGATGTGTACTGTGAAGGGGCTATTGATCTTTTGCAGAGTCCCTATTTGGATTTGGCATATGGCAATGTTTTGCCATTGGAAAGACAGGTGCTATCATAGAATGCCAGAGGCTAGTGTTTATTTTTTCACAGTCTGAGAATCTGGGAAGTCCAAGAATAGATGCTTGCTGCTTTGGTTCCTGGTGAAGGATCTCTATCTGGCTTGCAGATGACATGATACTTTCTTGCTGTGTCCTCTTCATGGCCTTTCTCGGTGATTGACAGAGAGAGAGAGAGAGAGAGAGAGAGAGAGAGAGAGAGAGAGAGAGAGGTGGGGGAGAGAGTAGGTATGGAGAGGGAAGGAAGAAAAATGGAGTGTTCACTGGTCCTTTAAGACACAGACCTGTAGATCAATGCTCCATTTATGCTTTATCATTTATCTTCAGTTTCTTTCTCAGAAGTCATATGTCAAAAAGCAGTCACCATGGGGTGGTGGGTTCGTGAAGATCTGACTCAGCTCAGTGCAGAGCAGATGTCTGTCTGAATTTGTTCTCCCCAATTCATTCCCTAGCTTTTCCTCTAGATATACATTTTTTTAAAAAAGTTGGTATGTTTTTTCTTTCCTTATATTGACTTTTTTTAATCCCAGAGATTCACATACTTATTTCTATAAAGCCTATCATATCAGATAATGTGCTTCATAAATTTTATATAAATGTATGCAAAAGGGTGCTGGCACTTAAAAGTAATCTAATAGTCTGTGTCTAGTGGTATTCTCCCTTAATCCATTGTCCCAATGTCAACAGTAATGGGCTGTACTATACTGAGTCTTCCTTGTGGCTGTTGCTTGGCTTGCTAACATTAGATGCTATGTTTATGCTCCTGAGAGTGCTTGAGTGCCCAAACTAGGCTTTTTATGGCACTTTTGTTCCATTTTGATTTTGAGACTTTGTTCCTCTCCTAAAAAGAATAGTAGAGCTTCCCTCTCTTTCGGGTTCTGCAAAATTTAGACACAAAAGCACTTGTGTATTTCTTAAAGGTCCACTGAATCTCCAGGACACATGACTGGTCCTGGTGCTGTAGAGTTACACTTTCTTTAGTGGATTTGTGTTTACTTAGGGTTGCTGCTTTTTTTTTTTTGAAACATGTTGGTTTTAATACAATGTTATAAATCATTACAACTATTGTCTGAGTGTGTGTTCGCTGACAAATGTGGATACTCATGTCCAACACACTAGTGTTAAGAGACTGAGACTTTAGGAAATGCTTAATATAGGGGACTGAGGAACTTGTTCATCTTTTCTGCCATGTGCAGTCTGAAAAGAGGGAGTGACTTATGAACTACAGAGCCAGAGTTAGGGTTGCTGCTGCTATGATGAAACACCATGACCAGAAGCAAGTTGGGGAGGAAAGGGTTTATTTGTCTAACACTTCTACACCACAGTTCATCATCAAAGGAAGTCAGAACAGGAACTCTAGCGAGGCAGGAACCTGGAGGCAAAAGCAGATGGAGAGGCCATGGAAGGGTGCTACTTACTGGCTTGCTCCCCATGACTTGCTCGGCTTGCTTTCTTATTGAACCCAGGACCACAGTTCAGACCACAATGGGCTGTCCCCCTCCCCCTTTAATCACTAATTAAGAAAGGCCCTACAGATTTGCTTATAGCTAAATCTTATGGAGAGATTTCCCTAATTGAGGTTCCCTCCTCTGAGATGACTTTAGCTTGTTTCAAGTTGACATAAAACTATCTAGCACAGTGAGCCCTCACAGTCACCGAATGTCTTGTGCTTAGGGTTGTTCAACTTCCAGAGTTAGCTCTCCATGAGCCATAAACATCTGTTGTTTACAAATAGCACAATCTAAATCATTGTGTTACAGCAACCCTAACACACCAAGACATTGTTTTAGCTCTATGTTGTCCCTGTTATGATTTTAAAAATTCTTTATTCTGCAATTCTGTACATACTCTTTTCTCTCCTCTCTTGACAAAGATTCATCTGTTCAAATAATGTGTGCTTGAATTCATTGACACCCTTTTCTTCTCTTATCATATTTCCTCCTCTTCTTTCTTTTCCTCTTCTTCCTCTTCTTCCCCTCCTCCTCTTCTTCTCTCCCTCCTACTCCACTTCTTCTACTTCTTCCTCTTCTTCCCCTCATCTCTCCTCCTCTTCTTCTCCTACTCCTCTTCTTAGTCTCTCTCTCTTGCACACACACACACACACACACACACACACACACACACACACACTCATTCTCTCTGGTTTACTTTATAGCTTAGAAATATTTTTATAGAAGTCTATTTTTACTTGTAAAGATAAACTATTTTTTCTGAATCCTCATTTTACTACTTTATGGTTAGAGAGTGTGGTGTGTGTCTTTTTTGTTGTTGCTTTGGATTCTGTGTTTGTTTGTAGAGATCTTTAATTTGCTTCAAGCATATTTTGGAATGAGTTGTGCATACTTAAAAAGAACAGCATTTTCTATGTGATACATACTCAATAGATTAAGCCCATTGATTTTGTGTTTGATGTTTTTTTATGTCTGTGTTCAGTTTTTATGCAAACTATTTTGGGAACATTGAAGCTTTCATCATAGCTCTAACTTGTCGGTTTTGCTCTGTACATTGTCAGCCTATGTTTTACATATTTTGAAATTATCTTGTTAAGTAAGGGCAGCCAAGTGTCTCTAGGGATTGGCACAGAAGTAGATCATAGGTGTTTGGGAAATGTCAACTAGAGAGAAAAATCAAGGAGAAGGTGAGGAAAGATTTTCTCCCAGACTCTAAGTCAAGAGTCAACATAAAGCACCAGGTATGTTTGTCAATTCCAAGGGAGACAGACTCGTGTTAGGGGCCATGCGCTGGAATGAAGAATGGATTCGTGAAAGGAGGTCTCAAGACAAGCCAGATGCTGTAACTCACAGCTTGTAGCTGTTGCCATACCTGCATGCTTGTTTATGAGTGGCTAGACTTGAAGCTGCCACCTGACACTGTGCACTGGCAGGTAGTGATTGTCTTCATGGACCGATGCAAGCTCAGGGCGACTCCTCACATTTCATTCTCTCCCCCGCATTCTTGCTTTGGAAAGCTACATCTGGCTGTCCTATGATTCCCTTTGCAATCTCACTATGGAATTTTATTTTACCTTTTGTGCTTTGTGGTCTGGAAGGGTAAGTTATTGTGGGTGTTTTACTTAGCCATCTATTACTGTTTGGAGAGAACTTTGTGAGTTCAGTTTACTTGGTAGCTTTCTCCTCTGAGAGTCTGAGCACAGAGCAGAAATACTCCTGTTACAGCACTTGGTTTATCTGTAGATGGAAAAACCTTTGCATTTTGAATAAAACACTCAGATGTCAGGTTTGGCTCTGCCTCTCTTTGTTGGTGCTTTTAAAGTTCTTTGTCAAATCAGGGTCCCCGACTCAGACACCACTGAGGAATGCGAAGGGTACAGTGTAAGTGGTAAAACTCTGAGGGAGAGGTTTCCCCAGCAGAACTGAAGCAGCTCTGCTCTGGGGAATGGGGGCAGGAGGGGGAGGTTTCCCCAGTGAGAGTGTTATGGCTGTGAAGGAAAAGGTATTCTGGCGGTCAAGAGCCAAGGTCATACTGCACCACAAATATCACAAAAGAGATTTATCGAGAGGAAAACCCCCAGGAGGATAGCTCCCTCTGCTCAGGTAAGAAGCAACAGGGAACTGAGTAGATGACAGGGTTTATTCAGGGTTTCTTGGGAGAAGTGAGACTTCCAGGGTGGGGATTGGTGGGATTTCAAGTTCAGTGATTGGTGGGTTTTCAAGTCCTGAGCTCGAGGATTTTACTCTGTGGGGCAGAGCTTGCCCACCTGAATCTGGAGGGGCTGGCTCCCGCAGTTAGTGTGCTGTGGGCAGATCCTGTGGTTGGAGGTCCTCAGGGGCAGGGCCTGACCACTCTTGTGCCTCTAGTGTCCATAAACGTCATGGAAGAATGCTAAGGGGACAAGGTGCTGTTCTGTTGGATGTGATGAAGAGCACTTTATTGATAACTCATGATTCGCAGGTACCCCAAAACAATTTCCCCTGTGGGTAGAGACCAAGCTTCTAACACTTGAGTTTAAGGAAACTAAGCTTTTCCTCTCTTTTTTTCTCACCCTCTCCTCTTCTCTTTTCTGTTTTTATGGCACATTTCTATAAGCAGTCAAAAAAAAGGGGGGGGGATTTATTATTGGAATCATCCTTCAACCCTGACAGCGGCTGCTCTCTTTAACAGAAAGCATACATAACCCCTCCCCCTTTTCCCTTCTATTACTTCCAACCCTCTGTGTTGAGTGAAGAAAGCAAAGTTCATGGTGAGGTTTATTTTAGTACATTAGGAAATTGCCCAGCTGATTCAAGATTGCACTTTTCCCTGACTCTAGGCAAACATTTATCTTTTTAATTTAGGTTATGCAAATGAAGCAGATTCCCAAGGGAATGTGCCAAACACACATTACATCTCTACTTTTCAGTTTCCTGGTTTGGAGATGATCTGTAGGTGGTATGAAATCTTCAGTTTCTAAAAACCTTACAACAAGTTTAAAAAACTGGGCAGAAGCCTGTTTTTTTCTTTGGTTATTTTCCATCATTCAGTTGATTATTCTCTTTCTAAACTCCACCATGCTATATCTATCTGTTCCCCTCTATGAGTGTCTACTCTTTTCTAAAATTCAGAGCATAAAATCTGAGTAGCGCAAACAACAGGCAATTTAAGAACTATCTCTCTGTCCACCCCTCCGGAACAAAAGTCAGTAGTCTAGTGAGACAGTACTATTGAATGTCCACAGTGTGAGGCCAAGTATTCACCAATGAAAACACAAATAGTCAAAGCCATGGACTTATTCTTCACTCCTCCACATTTCTTTCTTTTCTCCTTTTATATTATTTTAAAATCTGGTAAGAACACTGTAGTGGCTTGAATGTGATGCCCCCCACAGCCTTAGGCATTTGAGTACTTAGTTGCCTAGTTCGATGGCACTGTGTAGACAGGCTTAGAAGGTGTGGTCTTGATGAAGGAAGTAAGTCACTGAGGGAGAGCTTTGAGATTTTAGAGTCATGCACTGTCCCCACTTCATGCTTTCTGTTTCCTGCTTGTGGTTTAAGAAGCGAGTTCTCAAAAAACAGTGGCAGCCTGTGGCAAGCGAGAGAAAACTGTCCACGATGAGCTGATCACACTGGAGGGAAAAGTCAAGGCCACACCCATGTGTTTAGGAATGGAGCCTCCTCTGGAGGACTCCTTGCTTCCCCAAGAAGCAGAGACTTCTAACTGGTTCTTTGTTAATCTCAATAATGCTCTTGTCATTCTTTTCCAAAAATGAAATAAGACAATTACTTCCTCACCCAGGAAATAAAATGTTCTATGAAAAAAAAAAAAAAAAAAAGAAGCGAGTTCTTAGCTCGCTGCTGCAGCTGCTGTGTTCGCTGCTGCCACACTTAGCCTTCCCAATGGGGATGGGCTATTGTACTTTTGGAACCCTAAGTCCCCAATAAACTTTTACTTGCCTTGAGTATCATGTCTTATCACAGCAATAGAAAAGTATCGAGTTAAAACACTTAACATAAGATCTCCTTTCTTAGAAAAGTTGCATAATTACTATAAATGCATCCTGTAGGTATAGACAGTCTGCTGTAGAGCAGGTTTCCAGAGCTTAAGCAAGAATGTAATTCTGTATTTGAGGTGTAATTTTCTGGTTTCTTTGGAGACTCAGTGTGTCATGTGATGTTTTTCTGGAAACTGTCTTATGAGAGGTGTGTTGAAGCAGACACATGGGAGGATGTTTTGCTGAGAATGGATATGTGGTGTTTTTCTGGAAACTGCCTGGAGAAAGGGATTGTGATGTTTTGCTAAAGCAAATGCTTGGGAGGGCTTGTGATGTTGGGAAAGGATATAAATATAACCCAACAGACAGTGGGTAACGTTGTGTGGCATTGGTTCGCCTTACCACTCTTTGCTGGTCTTCACTGGGCTTTGCTGACATTGGTCTTCACTGACAATGCTGTGGCAATGGTTCGCCTTGCCTTCTTCACTGGTCATTTGTTGTGACTTTGTAGCGAGAAGCACATCAAAGAACTTCTCATGATATTCTGATGGCTTCTTGCCTTTCTGGTTTGTTCTGAATCAAACTGCCATTGCTGATTCATGAATGGAGTTTGCAAGTGGATCGGACTACCATTGCTTATTTCTGTGAGCTGAACTGCTGATATCCTGATAATGAAAACTGGAATCACCCAAAAGAACTATTTCTAAACAGGTCCACATCTTCCTTTGTCCTATTAACCTTTCCTTTTCACTACCTCTGGTGGGTGGTGGGCTAGAAGGGAGGCTGATGTGTTTAAGAACCCTTATTAAAATAGGTTTTGAAAACATGCAGGCCTACATATATTCTCAAACATCATCTTCACTTCATTTGCCCTAGCTCTTGCCAAGCACTACTCTCTATGCTGCACCTATTAGTTTGACTGTTGTAGATTCCACATGTAAGTAAGACTGTAATCCTCTTCTTTTGGTGTTTGGCTTATGTCACTTAGCTTACAATTCTTCAAATCTATCCATGTCATGGTAGCATCTTTAATCCACCCACCCACCCACCCATTCATCTGTGCACACTGAGGCTGTATTTACAACTTGGATGTTGTGGATAATGCTGCAGTGAACAAGATCCTGCTATTCACCTCAAGACCCCAATATCAATTCCTGTGTATAAAATATAGAAGAGGGTTTGCTAGATAGTATTTTCAGTTTTTTGAGGATTTCCTTACCATTTCATATAATAAATGAACCAATTTACACTCTCATGAATAGTTCTCATTCTCTTTAATTATTACTTATTACTCTTATTTTTAAAAACAATATCCATCATAGTAAGTAGAAAATTATATGCCAAAGGGTTATTTGTGTTTTCCCGATGGTTAGTAATATTGGACCCTTTTTCCATTCCTGTTGGATATGTGCATGCTGTCTTTTGAGAAATGTTTATTCCTTTGTCCCCTTTTCAAATCAAGGGTTTCTCCTTCCTGAGTTACATTGTTGCATATGTACTTTAGACATTAGCCCCTTATCAGATAGATAGATTGCCTTTCATTTTTCTGATAATCTCATTTGCTATACACAAATTTTGAACTTGATGCAATCTCATCTGTTTATTTTAACTTTTGCTATCTATGTGTTGATGTAACATCAATCAAAGCATTGTCAAGACCAATGTGAAGAGCTGTTTCCTCCTAACAGATTTTCAGATCAAGTTCTTCTGTTTTTCATGCATTTTGAGTTGGCTTTTGTGTGTAGTGTAGGGTGTAAGCCTGTGCCATCATTTTCTGTCATCATTATTGATATCTAACCTTTTCTCACAAAGTCCTCATGGTATTTTATAAAAAAGCAACTGGTTATAACTGTGTGTGTGTGTGTTTATGGGCTTTCTGTTGTGTTTCTGCCTATGTGTCTGTGTTTGCCTGTCTCTCTCTCCATACAACCACACTGTTTCAGTCTATGCACTTCTATTATATGGCGTCTGATGACTATTCCTGGTTGTTAACTTGACTACATCTGGAATGAACTACAATCCAGAAATAGAGAGCACCCCTGTGATCCAGATCTTGAGGCTGAAAGACACAGGCTTCTGATCACATCTTGACATGGAGATCTTGAGGCATAGTGGCTATGAAAAGCTTAGGCCCAGGCAAGGTAGTACATGTCTTTAACCTCAGGAGACTGAGGCCAGCAGATCTCTGAGTTCAAGGCCAGCCCCTGGGACAAAGCAAGTTCCAGACCCAGACAACTTGGACAAGGGTCTTAAAGCCCATACCCACAGTGACACACCTACTCCAACAAGGCTACACCTACTCCAGCAAGGCCACACTTCCTAATAGTGCCATACCATGGGCCAAGCATATTCAAAACACCATGCAGTATGGAATTAGAATGTGCAGAGATTTCAGCCTTGTCCTTGCTTTGGGTGTACTGTTCACTTAGAGGCTATTCTAGTTCCTCACACGAAGTTTTCTTTGTTTTCCTATTTCCTATGTCAAAAATGTCATTTGATGAGGATTGCAATAGTTTATATTAACTTGTGCAATACGACATTTAACAACACAAATTCTTCCAGTCGATAAACACCAGATTTTTTTGCATTTATTCATACCTTCTCTGATTTTATCTATTCATATTTTGAAGTTGTCAGTATAAAGATCTTCATAAATAGTTGGCTAAATTTACTCATAAATGTCTCTCCTTATCTATGAGTGTTGAAAATCAGTTGCTTTCTCTCTTTTTTTTTTTTCAGATTATTTGTTAATGTATGGAGACACCACTCAGTTTTGCGTTTGTATCGGAAACTTTACTGGGCCCATGCATTTTGTTCTAACAGTTGTTCTGTTGAGCCTATAGAATTTTCTATATAAGACCATGCCATCTGCAAGCAGAGACATATGGTCTTCTTTCCAGCTTGGATGAATTTTCTTTTCTAACTGGGACTTTTAGCACTACAACAAACAGAGGTGATGGCTGTGGATACATTCTCCCTGTTCCTGATCTCAGAGTAAACGCTTCCCATTTTTCATTGTTGAGTCAAATGTTAGTAACATATGTGGCCTTTGTTGTGTTAGATACGTCCCTGTTCTCTGCTGGTTCTGCTCATGTGAATTAGCAGAACTGTGTACTTGTGTACTTGTAAAAAAAATATTGGGGAAACACAACAATTAATCTTTGCAACTTTAAGTTAATTTACTACCTAAATCCCCTTAAAGTATATTTTAAGATGCAGAATAGAGATGCTCTGAGTGTCTTTGAGTCAAGCAGTCTAAGCCCTGGGCTGTTTGCTTTACCATGGAAAGCATTTAGAACAGTGGCTATCACCACATAGTGTTCAACAAACCTTAGGTTTTATTTTCGCCGATGGAGAGCTTGAAAATAAAATGAACAGATATGTGTCTAACACAGAGAGCATTGATTGCTTTTAAACATTTTCCTTGAGGACTCAGGCTTTTACTATCATCACCTACATCCAGGCTTACAAAACACATTTGTCAAATTTGCTTATCTCTTTGTGCTGCCAGTTCAGGTGGTCCCCAGCTGACTACATGTTTAATCGCCCAACTGTTCTTTGAAGCCTAGCTTGTGCTAGGGCTATACTCAGACCAGCTGATCAAGCATTCTGTGGTGGGTCTTGGGCATCAGAATACTTCAAAGTCTCTTCAGTGCTTGCTTTCATAAAGACAGCCATTGTGAGACTGTGAAGCCAGGGGACTCCAGTTACCCAAGGCCTTGTGATGACTCACATACCACTCAGGTGTGGGATGGCCTGACTTCAACCTCAAGTGAATGACCAGGAGAGGATGAGAACGTTCATTCTCCTGTTGTCCTATGAAAATGAACTATAACTAATCTCTGAAATCAATAATATTGAATAATGAAGATAAGCCCAAGTGTGCATTTTGAAAAAAATCCTTTACTCTCTCATGCCTAAATTAACACTAACCTTAATCTTTTCAGTGTCCACAGTTGGTTCTTGGTAGCCAGTGTTGTTTCCTAGAACTCTGTAGAGCATTCACAGAACAGTAGAAACAGAGGCTCTTACATCAAGGATCCAAGCTCTTTTTGGTAAACTTATATTTGCTGTCTTTATGACCACTGTATGAGGCAAGCATACTTATCACCCTGTTTCATGGGTCAGAAGTTACTTTTCTGGTCATATACCTTCTGTGAGGCACAGCTACAGGGAGGAAGCAGAGTAGAACCATGGCTGGTATTGCCAATGTTAGGGCAGACACACCTGGAAAGTTTTGCATGAGTTGTTCATCTGTAAACCCCATCTCACGGTTTCCTGTACTTGAGGGTAATGATGATAGGAGTGGAGAATGCTATATGATATTAGCAGGCGCTGGATTATTAGGAAAAGGTTCTATTTTTAACATGCCATAAGCTTTTAATAAATTACAACTTACATTATTATTTATTATTTCATGGTGGATTGTAAATATTTACAAAAGCAGATAAACAAACCCAGGAAGCTCATTTTTAATCTTACAACTGAAAGAACATACTGAACACGTTTTATCATCTGTACTTTTTTTCTTTGTAGGCATGTTATTTGAAATGAGGCAACATACATTGTTTTTTCTTAGCTGCTTTGCACTTAGAGTGTTTCTGTTTCCTATAGTCTTGTTCCTGTGCTGTATTTGGACGCTTACATCCATAAATGCTTAATACCATTCCAAGCAATCCAGATCTTGGCTTCAAAGTCTTGAATGGCTCAAGAACTTAACATTTTTCCATAAATAATCTGTTTCTCTTATTCTCCTCATTTTACATGGAGTGGAGTTAAAGCGCAGAAGCAGGAAGACTCAAGCCGGGAGTGAGTCCATTAGGCGGTTCTGGAAAGGTTCTGAGGTATAGCATTGAGTGTCAGGAGGACCAGAGAGACCCAGGCAGGAAGCTCTGGGATTGCTGGCTCTCAATAGCAATCTTGGGTTGTGAGAGGCTCAATATATAAGTGGGCAATGGCTGGATCACAGGATAAGGGAAGTCTCATGTGAAGCTTGTATACAGAGGTACAGCTTTCATCCATACTAAACACCTAGGTAGTTGCCTGCTGTCAGACTTGAAGGAAACCATATTATTACCTTGAGTTGTGATCAGGAGGCTAAATGGTAAATTGTTATGGTGCAATGAAAATGGCCCCCATAGGCTTATAAGGTGTGACAGTATTAGGAGGTGTGCTGTTGAAGGAGTAGGTGTGAGTAAACGTTGAGATTTCAGATACTCAAGCCAGGCCTAGTGTGTTTCTCTTCCTAGTGCTTGTGGATCCAGAGGTAGAACTCTCAGCTCCATCTCCAACACCATGTCTGCCTGCACACTGCCATGCTTCCCATCATGAGAGTAATGAATGAAGCCTTTGCAACTGTAAGCAAGTCCTAATTAAATGTCTTCCTTAGTAAGAGTTGCTATGGTCACAGTGTCTCTTCACAGCAATGGAAACCCTAACTAAGACACTTATATAAAGTAATCAGCCCCAAATCTCCAGGACTTGAGTATTAACTGACAACTTCTCTAGTTTTTTTTTTTTTCTCCACTTTCAACTTTGGACCAATCAGAAAAGTCAAAAATACCCATCTAACCAAGGGCAAAGGATACACCCATTCTGGCTAGCCTATCTCTAACTTCTCCACACCAGTAGATTTCATTGAGGCACTCTAGAGCTGTATTTTCTGCTCTGAGTTTATCCATACCTCTCCCTCCCTCTCTCTCTCTCTCTTCCTCTTCCTCCCTCCCTCTCTCTCTCTCTCTCTCCCTCTCTCTCTCTCTCTCTTCCTTTCTTCCTCTCTCTCCCTCTCTCTTCCTCTCTTCCTCTCTCTCCCTCTCTCTTCCTCTCTTCCTCTTCCTCTCTCTCTCTCTCTCTCTCTCTCCCTCTCTCTTCCTCTCTTCCTCTCTCTCCCTCTCTCTTCCTCTCTTCCTCTCCCTCTCTCTCTCTCTCTCTCTCTCTCTCTCTCTCTCTCTCTCTCTCTCTCTCTCTCTCTCTCTCTCCCCTCCCTTACCTTCCCTCCCCTTTCCTTCCTTCTTTTCCTTCTTCTTTCCTTCCTTCCTTCCTTTCTAGTCTAAGCTGCCCTCAGACTCTATGTGGAGATGATCTTGAATTTCTGATCCTCCTGTTTCCACCTCCCAAGAGCTGTGATTACAACCATGAACTGTGCCTGGTTTCTGCAGGTTGGGAACTGCCTCCAGCATTTCCTGGCTTGCCAGGCAAGCCCTCTAGCAACTAAGCCACTCCTCACCTGCACTGCTTGCTTTTGGCTTTCTGTACGTGATGACTGATGCCCTGGTATAGGAGGCTCTGAATAAGGAGCTATGTGCTAACACTCGCTTAAAGCTGGGACTGGACTGCTCAAGTAAGCATTGTGAGCACCTTGTCCCTGATGAAACCACACCCTTGTTGTTTGTGAAGGGTAGGCTCTTTTTCTAGAGAATGAGACCCATCAGCTACTTAGCTCCAATCTTTAGTGTGCAGTATTCATCTGTCTCATAAAGATTGTGAAAGTCCCAAGGACTAGGTCCTTCCTTTTCTAATATGGAACCAAGAAAACCCAATGTTTTAATAACATAAAATGTTGCCCCAAGTTTGGGATTCATTGCAACCAAACTGAAATTGACTTGAGCTAGAAATACTTGACCAGGCTGATGGATTTCACAGAATCTCCTGAGAACTACTTAAATTTCTTTTCTTTTCTTTTCTTTTCTTTTTTTTTTCTTTTTTTTTCTTTTTTCTTTTTTTTTGTACAGGGCTTTTTCTTTTGAATCACTTCCCACTAATCTAAATTGTATTTGAGGAAAACTTAAGTTTAAAGTATAGTTGTTCCTCTAGATAAGTGGAAGCAAGCATTATCTAGACTGTCAAGAAAGTTATGACTGAGTTGGACTCGGGCTTGTTAGCCCAGTTTGCCAGGAAGGTGATTGGAGTGGAGTAACCCCATGAAGCTTTTGGCACTGCTGTATCTATACAGGCCCTTAACCAGAAGCACTGTGTGGGCTCAGTATGGGCCAGCCCCATTCCATATTCCTTCCTGGTGAGCAGAAACACAGCCAGCTTTTGTTAGGGATCCAGCACACCACCATTGGTGGATATAGCGCCCTGACTTTGTGGGCACCCTCAGAGATCATAGCCCTCTCCCGATTCAAACACTGAAGTGATTTTATTTTGTGGCAAAAATTTCTTGGTGTGTGGGAGCAGAGCTCAAAGGTGATCTGGAAGGACATTGCTTATTATGCTAAACGTCTTTGCGAAGTTAGACTTAGGCTCCATCAATGAAGACGCAGTGGCAGCTGCATCTTCTTTCTATTCCCATCCCCTGGGCCTGGCACAAAACACACTCACTAAGATTTTGCTCTGTATGTGGTGGTGTGAACTTGGGGTTTGGAGTCACTATAGATGGTGCAGACACCAAAGAGAAGAAGGAGCAGAGCACAGGGCCTCCTGTGAGCTGCCTGAGAATGTGAGCTGCTCTGGCAGCTTCCCTTGAGAGAGAAGGCTGTTTGGGTTGGGTACATATGAGCAGATGGAGGCTTTTCCATTGTCCCCCATTTTTCACATGGTTAGCACAGTAATGATTTATTAGTAAAAGAAATTACACCCTGAGATCTCTGACACACGTAGAAGATCTTACAGAATAAACAACACGAACATACTTTTCTGGATGAAAATGATCTAAGAACTCCCTTCCCCTCCAACAGGAACACCTCATCCTGGTGCCAAAAGATGGTTGAGCAATGATTTATGAGGAACAGCATTAAGGCACTTATTTGATTAAAAATAATAACACACACACACACACACACACACACACACACACACACACACAAACACACACACACCATAGACTGTGTAACCCCAAGAGTAACCATCTCTGATAAAGGAAGGGTCCTGACAGCTTTGTTTTGTTTTTGTTTTATTTTTATCTTTTTTGGTTTTTTGTTTTGTTTTGTTAAAGATTAAGAATTCAAGTCCATTGGTCTGTCTCCATTCATAGGCAGTGTTACGAAGGGAAAGAGGCTACTTTTGTGGGATTTTCATACTTACTTTTAAATAACTGAAGCCATGTCAATATCAGAATCCAGACCCCAACTTCCCAAATGATTGGCATTGAAGGGGATGCCACATTTCTTGTTAGGGATGAGATCTGGTATGCCTGCTGCCTCCCTGAGTAGAATCTTTCTTTGTTGAGCCAGAAAGTTCTGTTCTACAGGAATGAGGCTAGGTAGGGGTGGATCCTGGGTTGAGTAATGACTGTATTGTTATGAGACATGACCAAAGATTGATTTATGGGTAGGACTGAGAAAGCATACATAGCAAATGGACTCAGAACCCCTTTTGTACCCTTGATATCTTCTCCATCTGGTTCTCCTGTTGTGTGCCCCTCTTCCCCCACATGCACTGTGGAGTCCAGAAAATGGGATTGTGAACAGACTTCTCTGATGAGGGTTTATCACTCAGCATACATTCCAGTCTCCTGCTGTGCCTTACTGACCATAGGGGTTGGAAAACTAGTGGCACCATCCCCCACCCCTGACCCCAGACTCCCTGGCTGCCAGGCTGTTGATGTGACTTAGAAGTCCGTGTATTTTAAAGATAGGAGACAGCAGTAATGCTTCTACGGTCCTAGGAGAGTCCTGAGCTTTCGTTCTTCCGCTCCCTCTACTCACAAAGCTGTTTGTAGACTAGAATAGACTGGTTTTTGTGGGTACTCTTCTCTGCACTGGAATTCTGCCCCCCACAGCTGATTAATGGGGCTCGGTCAGACTTTCTGGGTTAGGCATTACCCAGGACTGCCCTCCCTGGTTACTACTGCCTTGGTTTTGGACAATCATTTGCCAAAGTACCGCTGTGTGATTTTTGCTTCCTGAATTCCAAGCAATTGTGTCGTGTTTTTCCTGCTGTATTCTGGGAAACGGCAAACAATTAGAAACAAACGATTATGTTTAATACAGTGAGGAATCTGCTCAGGAAAGTGTTGAGTCTACCAACTTCTCTACTGAGGGCCTGGGCATGGGATTTCCTGGTCTCTTGTTAACGAGCCTTCACTTCCCGTGTCTCAGTAAGGTCCAGATATAGAACATAAAATAGATACCAAAGCATTACATCCTATGCATTTTTGAAACGTGATCTCTAGTATTGGAGGGAAGGGAGACAGTGACAAAACAGAGAACTGTGACGATGTGCTGAATGTCAGCAGGCTAGTTACTACAGAGCAGCATCCGGCCTGCACCAACCCCCCTAGAGCAACTGTCTGCTGTGGGTTTCCTTCACCCAGCAGCCTGGAGGGAGCATGCTGTGATCATTCCTGGAGCTACTTCCTCTTTCTAAAGACTTTCAGTTGAAAGAGACTAAGTGTGTGTGTGTGTGTGTGTGTGTGTGTGTGTGTGTGTGTGTTGGTGTTATTGAGAGTTACTGAGTTCTTTGTAAAGGCATATGGCATTAACAGGGTGGGAATTGGATTCAGGGAGGGAGGGTTCTAGTTAAAGTGATTTCTTGCCACATCTGTTAGTGCTGGGGGCTTTATTCCATAAAACAGGGATGTGAAAGTGAGGAAAGGACAGGACAAAGTCAGGGTGTGCTGAGGTGGTGAGAGGGATGGTGTGGGCAACGACATGGAGACAAAGCAGAAACCTGCTGACTTTGTGCCTTAGTTAACACTTCCGTTTTCTCTGTTCTCGATACTAATTTCTGTTGTTAAAGACTCCTTGTGGAGGATGGTTGCTTAGAGAAGCAGATCCTGGATGAAGCACTGGTTTCCACCTCCTTGGCCCCTGATGGCTGAGACTTTTTCCTGGATGTGATTTTCAAAGTTGAGGTTCATTCGAGGGCTTCCTTTGCTGTGGGAGGATTTGTGTGCAGCCCACGTGCTTCACTGCTCTCTCTCTATGGGATGCGCTTTACAGTCTCTTCTGAAAGTGAAATTTAGTTAAAGGAAAAGACATTGGAACAGCATGTAACTGTGACTCTCTCATTGATGGTCCTGGGAACTGTCACCATACTATGTGCCTCTAGGCTAGTGCAGGAGGACATAGCCTTCGGGATGGGAGTGTCTGGTTCTCCCCTTTATCCTAAAGGGTCTTTTTTCTGGAACTGAAACCTGTTCTCAGTTAGATCCTGTCTGCGGAGGATGTGTCAATACTGTTGATGAAAACAAGCATTCTAGAAGACTTTTTCCTTGTGTTGCAGTAGTTGGATTAATTTTTTGATGCAGTAATTGACTATGAATGGGAATTAATCTTAGGACCTTGCATGTGTAGGCAAAGACTTTACCACAGAGCCTATCTTTATGAAATATTCAGAAATTCGCTTATGAGTCTCCTAAAAGAGATTTAGAAATGACCAAGAAAGTCTTGCAAAGTGTGTAAGAGTCATGGGGGAAGACACCTCCGGAGTGGACTGCAGTTTTGGATACATTCGATTTATTTTCTAGTGAATGTGAATGAAGTTAAGAAAAAGAATATTGTTTAGATAACTTGACATGCACATGCGTGGAGACATGACAGCAGAGAGTGAGACACAATAGAAAAATCACTCAGTTCCAATCAAGACTCTAGGAGCCAGGCCAAATGAAAAAACCAAGGTACCAAAATGCCACAAAGGGTTAATAACAGAGCAATGCCGAGCTAATACAGCAGTGGGGAGTTCGACTGGGGCTTGGCACTGGTTGCTAATCTTTAAAATGACCTATTTTTGATGATTACATCCATGTGTAGTATGTGTTATGACCATATTCACCAGTGCCCTCTCTTTCCTCTCGCATGCTTGGTGATGTCCAGCCATCCTCTCTCCTTCACCTTCACCTGTGTGGAAAGACTTGAACCGTGAGCAGGTCTTGTGCAGTAGCCACTGTTGCTCTGTGATTGACACAGCTATGCTATGTCTAGAAGGAACATCCATCCGCATGCTCCTCTCCGTGTTCTGGCACTCACAGACTTTCTAACACCTCTTCTCTGATGTGCCTTGTGCCTTGGGACAGACATGATAGAGATGCTCTTGTTTAGGGAAAAGTATCGGCAGCAGGCTCTAATTCTCAGCACTTAGGCCAGTTGTGAGACCCTTCTGCAAAAAGAGGCTTCTCTAACCCAGGCTGACAGCAGCTCTAGTCAACGAGTTCATAAATGTTCAGGGGGTATCTTAGCTCCAGGTCAATACAGTAACACATCGGGATTACAGGGCTGTGACCCACCTACCCACAGGGGCTAGAGCAGGTTTGCAGTATGAGACATGTATTTCCTCCATGGCGAGCCTCAAAGCCAGTGAGGCGTGTTGGTCAAACCCTAACAATCTGGCAGAATAGACTCAGGGAATGTCCTCTGGTGACAATGAATGACCAAGGGAAGAAAGTCATTCAGGAAAGGATGGCAGGACTTGGAAGCAAGAGCTACAGAGAGGGAACAAGATAGAATTAAAAGTCCAGGAAGTCTACACCTTCTGGGAAATGCTCTCAAGGGGCAGAACTGCATTTGACTTGAAGATTGGCAACAATCATGGAGAGAAGTTTAAGCTAGGGAGTTGGTAATGGGAAGCGTTCAGGTGCTCTATCCAGTCAATCTTCTCTTGCTGATGCGTTGTCTTCAGATGGCCCCACCTCTGTGCTTACTGTGGCTTCTTGGCTTTGAGCTGCTGGCTAGGTGCTGTGCTGCTCAGACTCATCCCTCCTGGCTCCCTGAGGTGTGTATATTCTCCAGAAATGGTTATGGTTTCCTTCCTCTCCTGGAACAACTCAGCAAGGCTATGAGACTGGGAAGAGGGACAGTGAGGTTGACAGGGAGAGTAGATGACTTGGTCTCACGGGTAGTGGGTCAGTGCGGTAGTTCAGCTAGTGACTGGACCCTCTGCCTCCTCCAGCCCCCTTCCTCGGACAGAGCCAGGGACTAAAATCACCTTAGGACTTTTCAAATAAGCAGAAAATGGCCTAATGGCAAGCCCAGGTCATCTGCTATTCAGATTCCTATCAGTCACCAAATGTCTCTTACATCACAGCCTGAGGGACTTTCTTCTGCCCCATGTACCAAGTGTCTCCCCATCTTGAATGTTTTTGATCATCAGCTGTCTGATCTTCAACTGATGCGCCAGTCCATCTACCTGGCACCCATTCCCATTTCAGCTGCTGCTCCCTAGGGACAGAACTGAACAAGGTCTTCAGTGCCATCCTCAGGCAAACCTAAGGGGGAAGTCTGTACTTCAAGTCAGCCCAGTCTCTTCTGCTGCCCCACTCAGCTTCAGCTTCCCCAAGCTCTACCCCCCACACACATTTTGATTTCTGTATTGCTCATTTGCCTGTTTTTGCCTCCCTCCATTGCTCTATAGTTGCCCTTTCCATGTATATTGTCCTGGCTTGTCACTAGTAATGTTTATTGTGTGTCTTCCATTTCATGTTGGTCCTCTGTCCATGTCTCTCACTCCTACTACTTTGCTGCATTATATTGATAACAGTTCATCCCACCTCAAGTTTTATAATCACCCTCCCTGAGTAGGTGAAGCCAAGAATGAATCACAAGAAAGCAACCTCACTTCTAAATCATGCACCTGTGGACTCTGTGTTAGTTACCTCTGTGACCAAATCCCTAACTAGAAACGATTTAAAAGAAGGAGGGGTTTATTTAGGTTCAACACTTCCCTTGGGGTGTAGTCCTTTAAGAACATGGAGGCAGGACTCTGAAGCCACTTGTCACACTGTGTGCAGTCTGCAATCACAAGGAGCTGACTGTGGGTGCTCCATAGACCCAATCCCTTTCTTTTCATTCATTGGCCCTCAGGGAAGGGTGCTATCACATTCTTGGTGGATCATCCTCAGTGAATCCTCAGTGGGAACATCCCAAAGACAGACTCGGGGCTTTGTTTCCTAGGTGATCTCACCAAGATGACAATCCACAAGCATTAAACACCTCAGGTCCTGCACCCGCAGCAGGTGGCCAGTGAAGTTGCCCTGACACCTCTTGAATGACTTACAAAGATTACTTAACAACTTAAAAATGTTTTGTAAGGAGCATTTCCAGGCACGAATCTAATTTCTTACTACAACATTCTCTTGTCAGAGTCAACTTGAAAATCCCTGTGGGACACAGTGAGCTGGGCTGGCACCATGGAGAGGAATGGCTCAGGGGCTCCTCTCCAGGCTCCTGCCTTACATAGCTCTCTATCACCAAGCTGGTTTTTCAGTCCAGAGTCAGGCGCGTGAGCTTCCCACTGAGTCTGAATAAATCAAGCGAAAAAGCACGTGGAGCTGTGGGTTTCCAGCAGTTAATTTTTTCCTGCGGTTTGCCTAACAGACAAAGCAAGGGTAGACTTCAAACTTCAATTTCTATGGTACAGCAGGGCTGCATGAATAAAAGTAGCAGTTAGAAGCTGGCAACTTAATTCAGGAGCAATCAATCTAACATCTCAAGGGATTGCTTGGTGAAGTGGATCCAAAAGTAGGAATGAGGTTCATGGGTTAAGGTTTTGGTTTGCCTCCAAGTTTGCTATTAATACGCTGTGTGTCTGCATCTGGGTTTCAGTCTAGTCCTGGCTTTGTAGAGGCTGCTGCATCAGATGATCTGCTGTAGGAATGTACTAAGACCTGCGAGGTGATTTATAAGATCCAGATTAATAACCTGAAACACTTGATCATCTCTTACTGTATACTAGCCATTGCTGATACAAAGCACCCTTGTCTACAAGCTCTTAGAACTTACTAGTGCAATGGGATGGTGTTTGCACTGGCAAACTGTGTGTCTTTGATCCACACATTTTCTTTGAAGAATTCCCCAATTAAGTTATTGTCATGAGTTATATCCTCTGATTAATATCCATGATCTTTTCTACTCTCCTTTCCAAATCTTCTCCTTTAAAAATGTTATCCTCTGTTTTATCAGCCCAGATATTCACTTTATTGGACCCATCAAGATTTCATTACTGTTTCATCTATGGTGTCTTAGAGTTCTTAATTCCTTCACACTAAATAACCACTTTATATTTTAAACTTTCAAGTCTCTGGTTAAATAAATACATGCCACAAGACACATAAAAAATTCTTTAACTTGGATGAAGACAAACATTTTAGAAATTGAATGCAGTCCTTATAAACATGTTTATGCACTGTAATAAGTTTAAAATAGATGGCATGTTTAACATTACACATTGTAGAAATTCTAAGTTTAATTTTTAAAAGGTTGAGTAAATACACACTCAGAATGCCTGCAATTCTTATAAACAGTTCCTATCTACCTGCCAAGTATCTGTGTCAACATTTACAAGTTAGTAGATGACATTTTTTATCACAGCCACTAAACTCTTGTCTATTTATCTGGAGTGATTGTGTGAAAGTCATATCCAGCTGAACCATGGAAAAACATACAAATTTTGCATAGAATAAACACATACAAAACATGTTTTCAACAATGTGTCTGTCCAGACACCCTGAGGAGTTTAAGTCATATACAACTAGAACAGTTTTTAAAATCTGATCTTAACCCTATGCTTTAGAGCAACAGCATTTGATAAGGCATTTGATTGCCAAACATTTTTAGCAAATACTACCCATGAGTCAACTGGGATACTGTTGTCTCTCAATCCCTTCCACCTAAAACCTGTAAGAAATGGCTGACACATTTATCAAGTGGCAGCTGACACATGTGCCCTCCTTACTGGCCGTGAGTTCCTCCCACAGACCTACATCTGACCTACTGGGTTATGCTTTCTGCTGTTTCCTGACTTGTCTGCCTTCACTTTGGTGGTGGGCACACCTGACTCTAGTGTATGGATTACTTCCATGGTTCAGTTAATGTCTGCAGTGAAGCTTTTGTCCATGTTCAGACAAGAGCCTGGTTGCCCAGTCTTGGGTCCAGCTGCCTTGTATTTGTGTCAGTTGGCAGAAGGAGGTGGACATGGAGGGAGAACTTGGGCTTTGAGGAGACAAGGGTGCATTTGCCTTGTCTTTTGGAGCCTGACCTCCACCATGAAAGAGCCAGTGTTGGCTTGTACAAATACACCTGGCTGGTACTAACCTAGAGCATCCATTCCTGCCTATCCTGCCTATCCTGGCAGCTCAGCACAGAGCATAAGTGGATTGGACAATCAGAAGTCCTCCCAGCAGACCTGTGAGGTGAACAAAGACTTCTTATTTTATTGTTGTGTTTTGTGGCTGCTGTTACACGGCATTGCCACAGGGATGTAATGGTCACTCTGATGTATTTCTTCCAAGTACAAACAGCTCAAATGCTTTTTATGGTTATACAAACAAACATGGCTAGTGGAAAAATCAACCACTACAGCAAAATGCAGAAGAAGCAGAAGCAGAAGAAGAAGAGGAAGGCGAGGAGGAGGAAGAGGAGGAAGAGGAGGAGGAAGAGAAGGAGGAGGAGGAGGAGGAGGAGGAGGAGGAGGAAGTTGTTGCTTTAAATTTCAAAGCACAAAGAGCCACTGAAGTCAAAGCTTTGATGAGTTTGTTTCAAGTTGTTTCTTGCACATAGACACATAGATGCTTTTGTTTCTTTGCACACACACACACAGACACACACATAGATGCATGCACACACTTTTTTTAAACAAACATTAGATGATACTTTACTGACTTCTTTGCACTCTTCATTTTAAGTCAGGAATATACTGTGCACATTTCTCTGTGTTCACAAATCTGTTCTATTAATTTCAGTGACTCTAAGGTCACAGGGGCTATTCAAAGTTATTTTTACTGATAAAAATTCCTCTTTGGTCTTAGAATTTTAAGTAATGTTTCTGTGACCACCCTTTTGGCTCTTCCATGCTAATTATCCTTAGACTGAATTCTTAGAGACTGGCTGATGTAGGTTAAGTATATCTAAGTTTTTATAGTGCTACATAGCAGTTATAGTGCTAAATTGCCTTCAGAAAGACTGTCGTTTTCTTAGATGAGTTATAATACAACAAAAAACCCTGGGTCTGGTAGAGAGAGGAATTTTATTATAGATTACAAGGTGAAGAGAGAAATCCTTTATAGTTAAGGAGAAAGAAAAGATAGAAGATGAACATCTGAATAAAATCAATGTGTTCATTTTATAAGGGGACTACACTAGGGTGGATTGGGGAAGATTTTTGGATTCATTTCTATGATTTGTGGAAAATGCATCACAGAGACAGGGAATGAACAATGATTTAAACAATGACTTAAGCTCTTGTACTGAGCACTTTCTGTATATACATATACATACATGGACATACATACTCAAACACATACACATGGACACACACATCTACATATACACAAATACACAGAAGTACATGCAGATACACACACACATGGACAAACACACCTCACACATACATAAACAGACATGGATACACACAAGGACATACACATATACACAAACACAGACATGACACATGCACAGACATACATACACAAACACACAAATGGACACACACACATGGAGACACACATGGGCACACACATATACACAAACACAGACATATACACACAAATACAGATATACATACACAAACACACACACATGGACACACATACATATACATATATAAATACACACATGGACACACACATACACACACATGGATATATACACAGACATGCACACAAACACACGTACACAGACATAGACATATGTACACATATACACAAACACAACATACACATGTGCATGTATACACACATTGTACTAAAAACTTATTTAGACATAGCTTCCATTCTTACAGCTTTATAACTTTGAGAAAAAAGTGATTAAAACCAGCTTTACTTGGGGATGATAATATTTATTTGGGAAGATAATGGGCCAAAATCACCTTGATTTGAAGATAGCTGCATGATGAGAACTTCGTTGTTTCCTGAGCTGGGAGAGAAAAGAGGAGAGGGAAGCATGGTAGAAACTTAGTTCTGGGGATTGGAAAAGAGACAACTGAAGACCAAGGCTCTTAGGCAATAGTGTCATCCTTTGTGAATAATTGGCCATGGGCTCTAGGTCAAGTTGAAGCCTGCTAGACTCCTTGACCTGGTGGTACCTGTAGGGAGGACATGATGGATAGAAATGGCCTTAAAGTGGTTCTCAACGAGTGTCTTAGTGGATCAAGGACAGCTTCAGCCAAGGTAGGTTGTGAGGTGGATCCACAGAAGGCCCAGATATTGTGTTTAAGTAAGCCATGTGTGACTTGTCGAACAACTCTTGTGCCTGTGAGTAGTTGGCCAGGGATAGCCCAGAGGTATGCAGAGAAACAATGCCAGGTATTTTATTGCTCTTGGCTGCCCACTCTAAGTATATAGTAAGATCCTATTGCTGAAGACACTACATAATTTTGGCTGCAGGGAATAGAAAAATGAATCCCAAACTGACAGGGAAACTTCCCATTGCCTAGCTTCTATAGTGCTAGGCAGCACTGTATAGGCTTCTGGGGGAGGGGAGACATAAATATCTCATCTAGTGCTAGATTTTGTGTGCTAAAATATTGATCTGCCAGGCAAGATGTGCCTGCCGATGTACCAGTGGCATGACATTCACGAGGTAACCAACTGCTTTCTCATTGTATTTGAGGCCTGCTCTACAGCAAAGAATTCATGCCTGGCACTGTGACTGGGGAGACCATAGTCCTCAGTGTAGAACCAAATCATCCTGTCAATCTGCTTTCTAAATATTTATGCTTATTCTCATAGAACTGGGCTGCTCTTAGGCATGCCAAGAGACACGTCTATTTTTCAAGGGTCAGCAATTAATGCATAGACTCATAAGTAGTTCAAGTGTGGAGCATGAACACCCATCCCTAAATGAGATACCCATATCAACACTTCTCTCCCATTCAAGAAGCAAGGGTCATTGTGGGAGGAGGTGGAAAGATGCAAGTGCTGGAAGATGAGGCTGGGGGCTGTGGAGTGCTTCCTTTTAGACAAGACATGGCTACTGCATGTGTGCACTCACAGTGGCTTCTGGTTACCTGAGCAGACCACACCCATGAAAATTTCAGCATGGAGTGTACAGAATCTTGGTAAGCCTAGTCAATGGTGACTTAGGGAGGAAGAGTCCAGAAGTATGGCCAATAGTAGGTTTCCTATGGCCAGTAGTTGGATGGTATCACACCCATGCTTGCCTGGGCAGCACCAATTGAATACAGTGGATATTATATTTAAAAAGATATGAAGTGGGATGAGGTTATGTTGGGGGCTTCAAAGGAATGGAAGGAAGGTATGGAAATGGAAATAATACATCCTATACATGCATGAAATTCTCGAAAGAACAGATTTTAAAATGATTCTTAAAAGATAGTGTGCACCTCACATGGTTAGTTGATCTTTTTCATTCTTGCTGTGCCTTCAGTCTTCCATTAGAGAAATAATTTCATGCATCACTTTATGCCTTTCTCTCCATCAATCTGCAGTTGGCTTGAAGGAATGGACTATGATCTCAGTAAATTGCCTCACTCAAATGATACTTCATCACTTTTATTGAACAAAAGGAAGGTTACATTTCAGTTCAAAAGCATCCTCAGTACAGGATGTGGGGAAGCAAAATTACAGCATTGCATGAAGAAAGGCCTTGAGGAGTGTGTGTGTGTGTGTGTGTGTGTGTGTGTGTGTGTGTGTGTGTACGTGCACATGCATACAGGAGTGTGAGAATATTGTGGAAGAAACAGTGAACTTGGGCAATAGTCTTAGTGGGGATACATAGTTTCAATAAACACAAGACAGTAAGAAGGTATTCTTATCCACATGCACATGTTAGTAAATCAAATTCTAGAATGCATTTAAGTTATATTATGACTAAGCATGGCTCTCTCCCACCCAGAAATGCAAGGATGGTTTGCTGTTGGATAAATTCAACAATACCATCAATGTAATTCAATATATCAATGAAGAGTGTAAAACATATCTCTCTGAAGTATACAAAATGGAGTAGATTGAATTCCATGGATTTGTGAGTTTTAAAAAAAATGGCTTAATAAACTCCATTGTTTCCTATCTTAACTATAAAAAATGACCACACATTTGCATTCATATAAATATATTCATTTATAGTGAGGGAGGGCAGTAGTCCAAAGTGGGATTTCCAGGGTTGGGGGTTCTGTTTTTCTGTTTTTCAGTGGTCAGCAGCTAATGCAAGTACTAAGTGAGACTACCTGTATGTTCAGCCCTCCATGGGACATCTATAGCAACATTACATCCCATCCACAGCTCAGGGGTCATAGTGAAAGTGGGTGATGGGAAGACGACAGCTCGGCTCTTCTGTAGACTGAATGGAGGAGCTGACTCCCCTGTCTGCCCTCTTGGCTTGTACTCCTCCTCCCTTGCTCCCATAACCACACTGAGTTTTTCTTCCCTCTGTTCTGGCACTTAGCTCTGCCTACCTCTCCTTTCACTGACTCTCAAGGTCCCTCTTGCCTCTCACACTCACAGGTCCCAGGGTCGTGATGTAGATATTTGCTAAGGAACTCTGTTTAGCAGTTTGTAGAAAGGGTAGGACTAGAAATGGAATAGATACTTTGGAGATCAATTTTTCTGGTGTTTTATAACACTAAAAATGGACAGTGTGTGAGCGTGTTTTCCTTCTGGCATCCATGCAGGGGAAGCACAGCCAAGACAATCACTGCATTGTTATTTATGTTGGGAGTAAAAGCTGAAAGGACAGTGGTATGTGACACATAGTAGTGAGAACACAGTCTTGGGCTGGAGAGATTTAGGTTTAATTCCTGGTGCTACTATTTCCAGACAAAGTGGTAGTACACAAATACATTAGTTAAACTTCCCAATTTGCTTCCTAGTCTATAGAATGAGGGGCCAACATAGTCACACCACCTGCTGTGAGATTTAAGTACATAAATCCATGCACAGCCCTTAGCACAGTGCTTCCTATATGGTCTGCTCTGGGCACATACAGGGAGCGTGATGTTAGTAATGACACCAGTGATGGCCTGGCTCAGCTCATGTGGGCCATGTGCCTAGATGCTTAGAGAACAGGAACCGATTCATACCTGTCAGAAGACAAAGCCAGGGCAGGGCACTGGGGAGATAGTGAGAATATGAAGTTTACTGGCAATGATTGTTCCGGAACAACTTAGTAGGCAAGCCAAGAAAGGAAGGCAAACGTTCATCATTCTGGAACGTCCCAAAGACCGTAAGGCAGAAGCATTGCCAGGGAGGCTCCTGTCTGAGCAGGAGATGTCTTCTAGAAGTAGTCATATTGTTGTATTTTATTTATTTAAAATATTTAATTGTATCCTTTTTTTTTAGCAATCCAAGCCACAGTGGAACCAAATATAGGAGAGGTGTTAAGCTACCTCCTGCTGCCCAATGGGGATGATTCATGTTGACTGGTCTGTGTTCTTGTTACAAGCCTTCCCCAGTGCCCCACTACCCCAGTACTCGGTATTGAACTTAGAGGCCCTTGTGCTCTAGGTGAATGGTCTACATGGAGGCTATGTCTCACTGCTCCTTTGACATCATATGTCTTTGAGATGGGCTCTCACTGAGTTTCTGAGCCTGCACTTCAGCTCAATCTATAACCCAAGCAGATCTTGAATGTCTCATCCTTCTGCCATAGCCTTCTAAGTATCTGAGATGCAGGCCTGTGCCCCAGGCCTGGTTACGTACTCATAAAAATGTAGGCAAATGTGTACATACCTCACTGTTCTCCTCCACCTATAGCATTTAATGATCATAAGATCAAATTTGTTGCTCAGCAGGATAACACTTCTTACTAAACAATCCTGGAGATACCTGGTTCTAAACATCATTCTATCCTATGGAGATTGGACAGTTTAAATTGGTAAAAGAACAGTTCCCTAGATGTCTGGAGTTATCTGTCATGAACCCTTGCAACAGTTCCCTATCTATTTGTCATGAATCCTTGCATGAAGACTGTTATAGAAAAATAAAAATAGTCAAGAATTTAATACAGTAAAACCACCAGAAAGCAATCTCAGAATTGTTCTGCATAAACTTTAGGGAGTCTCTAAGTATGACAAGCTAAAAAGATTGGCTAATTTGATCTCCTTTGGGGAGGGTTATGTAACGGGTTAAAATAAACGTTAAACATGATGTGTCTTTAAGGGTCTTTCCCACAGACTTGAAGTCAGCAAGTTATGTGAACATATGTCTAAGGATGCTTATTATTGCTTTGTTTTAAGACACACAAAGTGGGGAAATCTCCATTGTTAATAATTAAAGCATATGTGGAACAAGAATTAAACTAGTAGAATACTGTGGGGCTACATTTTTAAAAAGAGACACTGATCACAAGATAATAATAATTTAATTGATTAAAAGAAATATTTTGAAATTATAGAAGCAACACATAAGTTAGTAAATTCAGAAATAGGAGTTAAAGTATCCTTCGTATTTATCAGAGCTTACCCATATTATATTTCTGTATTGGTCTGTTTTCCAGCATCTCTCCCTCTATCCTCCCATGTGTGTAAGTATATATAATTTATATCTGTATAGTTATACACATTTATACTTATATTAACTTTTATAGTTAGCATTATATAGTAAGCATTTTCTTCTAATTAAATTGTATTAAACTATTAAATTTAATAGAAAGATTAAAAGTTTAACCTCAGGCTTTTGTTCAATTTGATCTGCCACTAGGAATTGGGATTATTTGCTGCTCTCAGTGCCTAACATAATGTAACGGAACACTCACGATGCTGAGGGGTTATAAATGGTGCAGCCTTCCTGGAAAACCCCTTTGGTGAGTGTTTAAAAATGAAATATGAACTACCATACAACCCAGCTGAACTCTTGGACATTCCTTCTGTAGAAATGCAAAACTTACAGTCACGTAAAAACCTATCAATGAATGCTCAAAGCAGCTTTCTTCATAGCAGTCCCAGACCAGAAACAACATCCTTGTTCTTCAGGGGTGAAGAGTTAAGTGGTGGTCTGTGGACGGCATGGAGTATCAATCAGAAAACAGGAAGGGAGAGGTTATGTGGGCAGGCAAAGAGTCCACAGCACCACCCCACGTTTATTCCACACAGCTCTACCTCCTTCTGCGACTATCTGAAGATAAAAGTTCAAAATAACAACGTGACCCCAACAAGCATCACCTGCGCAACAAGCATCACCTGCGCAACAAGCATCACCTGCGCAACAAGCATCACCTGCGCAACAAGCATCACCTGCGTCTCCAGCTCTATTCCTCGAGGTTAATTTTGCCTCAATTGTACTAGCACTTCAAAGATTTTGAGTCAGCTATCATGCTATTGTTAGAGTTTGAACAGTTTTTACAAGGCAATGTCTTCAGGTGATACAATGTCTTTCAGGGTAGCTGAAAGTTTTCTATACTGAAAGCTACTATTCTTTACTTCTTATCTTCTGTGCGAGCATTTCTGTTCCCCCTTGAACTCCCCTAAGGCTTTAGGGGAGTTTGCTCCTGCAGTCTGTAACTGTGAGGACTCAGAGTTCAGGTAATGGGCCAAGGGTGACATTT
>NW_022196915.1:48565122-48622634 GCF_008632895.1 Mastomys coucha
TTGGTGGTTGAGACCCTGGGAGCTCTGAGGGTACTAGTTAGTTCATATTGTTGTTAGTCCTAAGGGGCAGTGGCATGACTCTTAATAGGTTGGTTTAATGCCAAACCCAATGTGCTAACTACTGTGAATGCAATCTTGGCTTCTCTCTCAGACCAACAGCTGAGTGGCTACATTGACAGTTCTGAGGGTGTTAGCTAGAGAGAGATGGATAAAAGAAGAGCCGCCAGGATAAGGCTCGGACCTTAGATGATCTGGAGTTTTGTGTGATACTTCTGGAAGGACAGTTCACTCTGGCTTTTCCTTTGTCCCTAGTTCTTTATCATTCTGCAAGACTAAATAGTCAAAGCCAGGTATTTGTACTTCCTGATTCCTAGGTCTCCTGGTTGCTTCTAAAGCACAGGGAAGATAGTTGTGCAACAGTGGTACATCACCATCAATGGAAGACATGTTCCTTCTTAACTATTGTGTTTGTAGCAAGCATAGTTACCTTCCTAACTTATTGATAGGCACGCTGATTGTGAACAGTGTGATGGGCACAGCACTGCACTCATGGACATAAAAGCCAGAAGTTCAGGCTTCTCCTGTATCTGACAACTTCACTGGTTCTCAACCTGTGGGTCGTGACCCCCTTGTAGATTGAATGATCCTTTTTTTTTTTTTTTTTTTTTTTTTTGGTTTTTCGAGACAGGGTTTCTCTGTGTAACCCTGGATGTCCTGGAGCTCACTCTGTAGACCAGGCTGGCCTTAAACTCAGAAATCCGCCTGCCTCTGCCTCCCAAGTGCTGGGATTAAAGGCGTGCACCACCACCGCCCGGCGATTGAATGATTCTTTAACAGGGTTGCCTAATATCATTGGAAAACACAGGTGTTCATTCACATTACAATTCATAACAGTAGCAAATTTAGTTATGACATACCAATGAAAATAATTTTATAGTTGAGGGATACCACAGCCTGAGAAACTATATTAAAGGGTTACAACACTAGGAAGGTAGAGAACCACTGTCTACTTAGCTCGCCATCAATATCTAACATTTTCTAGTGAGCCTCATTTAAAAAGTTTCTTTGGGGTTGGACCACTTTTAGATTGTATATATATACTGAGTTGAGTCCTCCAGGAAAATGATATTTTTATGATGGTCTTTTGTGCAGGTAGGATTATATTTTACTTACAACATCTTAATTTGATTAATTTGATCTAATTGCATAATTTGCAGAAGCATAGCTAATAACATTTAAATTAGAAAGCTGCAATTTCTTCTGGTACAGGAAAATTTAAGAAATAATTTGTTTGCTAATATTTCAAGGACTAACATTTTAATGATTTTATATAAAATTATTGTCTTAATTCAATTGAGATGAATACTTTAGTAATCTGTGCTAGTCAACAAAACTTGTTTAAGAGTTCTGAATCGCTAATGAACCAAATTCTTACCTAATGCCTGTGCCACCCTCCAAGCAGAACTATTGTTCATTGAAACAGTTGGTGAATGACTTTATGGATAGACCATTTTAATACCTACACCATTTCTTAAATGAATATAACCTGTTCTCTGTGGGCTGAGAATAAAGTCATTCACTCAAGTCAAATAGCTTTGACCATAAAAGGAAGTCTGTATCCAAAAATTGAGCCTACAATTCACTTCTTGGTGCAGCAGAACTATCAACTCTCAGCTTAGCTACGATGGAGGTAAAATCCTTTGGTGATGTGAGGGTCATTGAAGTACAGCCTTATTACAATGAAATCCAATGTCTAAAAATTGTTCTTATTTTGGGCTTGTACCACAGTAAGAGCCAAGATTTTAAACTCAACTAAATACAAAACAAACAAAGAGACTTTATATATTTATGTTCATTTAAGAAAATACTAGTATTTAAGAAATACATACTAGTAGTGATGTATTATTTTTAAGTATACAGTTAATATGTTTGGAGTTATTTAAAATTTATATTGAGGAAAATGTATTTTCACTATTGCTGTAGATGAGCATCTACATAAGACTGTTAAATTGATTGTTGTTTTTTATCAATCAACTGTTATAGTATTTATTTTTATTGTTATAATATTTTATAAATTTTAAAGAATATGACAAAAAGAGATATTGTAAGTATTGAAGGGGGGTCTCTGGGAGGAGTGGGGGTACAAAAGGGAAACAAGAATGATATTTAATTCTATTTACTTAAAATATGTTCTTAAATGTTAACAAATTCAGATAAATTGAAATCATGTAACTTTTCTCATCATAATGCAAAAAAAGTTTAAAAAAATAAGTAAATAAATATAAAAAAAAGAGTTCTGAATCATTGTAACTGTGGTTACCTGGGCTCTGAAAACAATGGTTGGCTTGCATAGTATGGCAATCATTTACCCATTCTGTGTTTTTAAATTCATTTTGTTGTACCTACACACATCACTTCATATTTGTTTAATTACCCTGAAGTCACACCGGCACATCTTTCTTTCCTAAAACAAAGCCATAAGTGTTCTAATTTCTCAGCCTGGAAAAATTTGCATCTAGCCTAATCTACTTTTGTTCCCCTACCATGTGTGTGTGTGTGTGTGTGTGTGTGTGTGTGTGTGTGTGTGTGTGTGTGTATGCTTGTGTAAGATATTCTTTTCTTCAGGGAGAAGATGACTCTGAATTATGATGATAAGACTTGAATAATTTATGAAATAGAATGAAAATACATCCCATATTTCCCTGTAACTCTCTTTGCCCCTCTTGTCTGTGTGTATGTGTGTGTTTGACACCTACGGAGTATTGAGCATACATCTTCATCTAGCTGCCCAGAAAGATGTCCCATTCTTTATCCAAGGCTGGAATCTCTCCCTATCCATGCTCCAGGTCCGTGCTCAAAATGATTGCACATTGCTAAGAAAGCAAAGATAGAAGTCCAGAGTTAATGAACACCTTATGAGAGAAGTGGTTGAGACATCATTGAATCTAATTGTGAAGTCCAGCTGTTTACATGAGGAATTCATATAGCATATATGAGTTTGGATGTTCTTCTCTACATTAGCTCCCCAGGACCACAATCATAACGTTGGCTACTCCCAGGAAGGCTCTTCATTGGGCAAGGAAGTTGACTTCTGTACATCTGCACAAATCCATTCCCCAGGAATAGGCCAACACTATAATCCTGCTCCAGTGGCAGAATGTTGTTCCATGTGGTGGGAGAAGGATCCATATGGTGGTCCTCAACATTCTTTTCTACAACATCATGTGATTCACTTGAGCTATACATAACTTTTCATGGTTGCTCTCATCTCATGTCGGCAGGAGCAATGGGAGGAGGGACACTAGAAATGTCGATGGCATACTGGGGTGTAATCTGTAAAACTGGGGCCCCAAGTTTCCTCTACTTTCCATTCCTCACTTCCATGAAGGAAAACTTCTGGGAGAATGTAGCTTCAGACGTGCCGAGATGCTACTTCATCCTCGAGGCCAACAAAACGAAAATTCACAAATAAATGAACTGTTTTTTAAGAAATTATAAATTATCAAGATTGGCTCTAGAAGGAGAAAGCATTTAATAGATAAATAGACTCATAAAAAACTTACTGCCAAAGTTTTATATGCAGAAAAGACTTTAGAACCACAAAGTTAAACTGTAAATTCTAGTAAAGCTTGGAGGAAGTAATCATTCCTGTGAGACTGAAAAGAAAGTAGTCCCAGGGAGTCTTATGTGTTCTCAGTATCCTACCCATGTGCCTGCTGCTGTATGAAAAGATGGAAGCCTGACAGCAAACATTCCAGTAGTATAGGCACTGGCATCTGGAGGCTGGGATTGGGAGTTCTCAATTTTCATTTATATTTTATTTCCAAATTTTCTAATTAAATGCAGAGTGGTTATTTTTTTTATTATTCTGTAATACAAAATCAACATACCATCTGTTATTCAAGGAAAGGAAGTACCTGAATATAATGAGTTTGTTAAATCTGGGACAAACACCCACCTTGCATTAGAGAGATCTCTGAGCAGCTTCTGTAATGGCTGCTAACAGGACCCGAGGCCTGCTCTAGGCTCATAGCCTTGCCCCCAGGTGCAAGTTAGAACCACCCAAATCCTTTAAACATGGTTTCCTGGTATTGTAGTTGAAAAGTAGAATGTTCCCCACAGGCTCATGTAATGGAACACTTGCTTTCCAGATAGAGGTGCTGTTTTGGAAGGATGCCAGAGGGTGTGGGTTCCTGGGGCTGGGTCTTGACATTGTGTAGCCTGTTTCTGCTTCTGGTCCCTTTTAATTCCCGACTGATATGAATGTGACTCATGTTCTGCCATTATGCTTTCCCGGCCACGGTGAGTGACTTCATCTTCTCGAATTGTCCTCCAAAATAATGCCTTCTTCCCCAAACTTACTTCTTGTCAGGTACTTGTTCATAGCAATGAGAGAAATAACCCACACACCTGGGCAATCCTACATGTATGTGAGGCTCCCAGGCTGTTCTCGAGTGAAGTTGTGCTCAGAGCCATTGCCAGAGGCTCGCTGGGGCTCAGAAGTTCTGACAATGGGCAGAGTTTAGCAGCCAAGGAAGTAGAGGCCAGGGTCTTTGGCAGGAAACCCCGAGGCTAGTGAAAAAACAATTTATGACCGTCTGGTTTGGGTCCTTTGTGTGTTGTGGCAGAGGTTGTATGTCACTGTTGTTAGCCAGGTGTCTAGTCTGACAGTGTTCTTCTCTGAGGTGTACTTTGGAATAACGGCTCTCAGTGAAAACTACTCAGTGTGAAGATGTTTATGTGAATTCTTGGGGAGCAAGAGGTTTAGTTTGGTTCCTCATGACACACAGTTCCAGGAATTTACATTACACCTGGCCTGGTTGTCAATTCCATTTCTTATCACTCAATAAAACAATTTATTAGGAAAATATGGTTTAAAAGTGCCAGCGTGACATGGAACACAGCTCTTGCAACTCAGGAATGTCATATATCTTGGAGAGCAGGCAAGGTCATCTTTCCTGAGGCTCCTCCTAGCTGGGAGAGAGCTAGGTTCTGTAGCTCTTTCTGGTTGGGAGCTAGGTCCTGGGGTTTCTTCTGGCTGGGAGTTGGGTCCTGGGGCTGTGCTGGCTCAGGGAATGAGTTTGTTAAGATGGTCAGGAGCCAAGTGGGAAGGTTCTGGATGGGGGCTGCTGGCACTGGTCTGAAGCTCAGCAATGGATGTTATGCTTGTCAGCACTAGGTCCGCTTACTTATTATCACAAACAGGAAGCTTGGTTTCTTGGCAATAGCCATGGATGAGGAGGCAGGTGGGCTTACAGAATGTGACACAAAAGCCTGCACTGTTTGCAACTATTTTTAAAGGTGGAGTGTGAGGATACATTATCAGGGATAGAGTGGAATCGGAACTTTCCTGCCTTTTCTATAGGTCCCTCAAGCCCACGTATGTCTCTGTGTGTTTCAGGTGATTTATCTTTAAATATCCATCACCCCCTGGGGCAGTAGGAGAATCATTACTGTACCTGTCTAGCCGAGGGTCATTTAATGTTTCATAAAATCCAGTCTCTCTTCCTTCTCGCCCTCAACACCCAGTGAGCCGCAAAGATTATGTAGATACAAGTATTTTCCATCAAGCTTATGAATAACACCACTTGGCAGACGACCCAAACAAAGACCCAGACTGCAATGTTTTCTAGTGACTTTACATACAATGAACTTTAATTACTGGCAAGCCCGTCAAGAGCTTATTCCCACATGTGTCAACACTTCCTTAATATACTGTAATTCATCATGTTTGCATGGCAGAAACAAGGTACTCCGCGTTCTTACACTCATCTGTCTCCAAGTGAGGGTCTTGAACTATGTATTCCCATTGAGCATCTTCTCCTGGTGAACAAAGTACAGACTATAGTACGGAAAGGCAAGGTCCCTGGAGTCCATCAAACTCGTCCATCACAGACCACTTAGCCCTGCACTCTGGAGAGCTCTCCTTCCCAAACTCACTGCTCCACTGTCAAAGGATGCTCGCTTAATAACTCCAGTAAATCCTGGAAGGCCGTCTAATTTTAGACAGAAAGCTCAGAGAAGAAGGAATCCTATCATTTACCCCATGACAATTTTATTCATTGAATTCATTTTCATGCTAGTTGTGTGATTAAATTAAGACAGGAATTTATTTCTTTTTAATTAAAAAGTAGAGTGCCTTTGGGTTGGAAAAAGGAGAGTGGGAAGGGAAAAGAAAAGTCTAGAAAAACATCACATCTCAATTGGAAGTAATTTGAAGTGCCATGTTATGTTTTGGGGATTGTCTCCCACCCCCAAGGCTCTTCTCAGTGAATTTAGGAATGGGCGGAGCCCAGTTTGGGATGGTTTGGGAAGCCTGTGGCCATGCTCTGTCTCAGGGGTCTAGCACTGCATCCGGGGGCAAGTTTGCTTTGGACAGATATTCAGATTGCTCATTTCTTCTTTGTCTTTCAGTTTTATAACTGAGGGGAGGGGAGACCAATCTACCTACTCAAAGTGTCAGATTACAGTAGAACCTCTTCAGATGATCTCTTGGGGAAAACATTCATTTTACAAAGTATAAATGAGAAGACCAAGCTCTGCAGAGGGAAGAGACCTCATTCCTGGTGCTGCTGAGGTTTCAAAGGACATTCATCCTCTCCCTCTCTAGTTCCCTCTTTCTTTCCTTCCTCCTCCTCAACATCATCATCACCACCACCACCACCACCACCACCACCACCATCTTGCATTTTGAGACATGGTCTTTCTTTGTAGCTCAGACAGGCAGACAAACACTGAACTTGTAATCCTCTTGCTTCATCCTGTCAAGTGTGGGGTTATACGTGTGCCAGACCATGTCCAGCTTGAAAGTCTTTTCTTTATGAGCTGTTCTTTCCCCTTCATTGTTGGACTATGTGAGTAGAGTTAATGATATATTTCAGCCAATGAGGGAGAGACCACTTATTTCCATCAGTCTGTTACATTACTTTGCATGGCATTTTTTTTTTTCAGTAACTGGAGCAATTACATGTGATAAAGCTGGGTTAATAGTGCTTACACTTATTTGTTAAAGGCTGAGCAGATCTGAACAGGCAGACATATGCGTAGAGCAAAGAAGAGCTAGCAATTCCTGGTCCACCAGAGCAGCAGTTTATCTCCCCCTGTTCACACATATCCATCTCACTGTCAGGATGCAGTAAAGCTTATATGGAAGCATATATATTTTTTTTCTGTTTTTCAGAGACTTGCAATTGAATTGAGAGGCATGTGTGTGACTGAGTGCCAAGAGAAGAGAGACTTCTGGGGTAGTCCACTGGGAGGCATCCCAGGGTGGTTAGAGTGGTCCTAAGGGAGGTTGTCATTAGAGTGAAGGCCTTTCATATAACAGTTTATTAGAAGCAGAAGAGGGAGAGAATAGCAAGAAAAAAGAAAATAGCCTACAGTGTTTCTGAGGATGCCATACAGACATCTCTAAAGGAAACTTTCTAGTGAGATGTAGTCCTAAGTTATGTATCTTGTCACTTGATAAGACTTAAAGCTGAACATAGATTGTTTCTTTTTCTCCTCAAACTCTATTCTTTTTCTGTGTTCCTTTGTATGTTTATGGAATCAATATCTTGTCTTTCTGCATTCTAAACCTCATGGGCATCTTTGCCTTTTTCTTTCCACCCCAGGTGGACCACACAACAATATTCAGAGTGTTTGTTCCACAATTATCTTTCCAAGTTTTCTCTACTCCTGACTCTGTCCTCACCCATCAGTCCACTCTGATGGGACTCTTCCATGGGGCTCCTTTCTCTACTTCCATCTGGTTCACCCTCAGCTGTGAGATCAGGGCTTTTTGGTTGTTTTCCATAAATTGTGCAGTATTCGCCTTAAAAAAAATGCTTAGCAGTTCTCTTTGCTTATTGAGGCAGGCCCAGATTCACAATCCTGCACACAAGGATTTCTCTACTTGCCTTCCAGGTCTTTCCCAGCCCATAATTCAGATAAGCAGAACGTTCTTTCCACTTCCTGCGTTTCCTGCTACTTCTGCTGGAACTCATGGTCAGCGACCAGTGTTTGAGCTGAGAATGCCAAATGAGTATTGAAGAAGCTCATTAAGATGAAATATTAGTGTACTGGAAGTTTTTATGAGTTGTTCAATAAGATAACGATATCAGGAGTTGAAGTGGGGAGATAGCACTATTTATTCTAAGACCAACATTTAAAAAAATGTCTTCCATTTCCTTTAGGTCATTGGTCCTGTTGATTGTTAATGAAATTTGAAATCCTTTAAATAGTTTTCTTCCTAATCAATATGGATTCTGATTACTAGGAATCTGTGTGTAATAGTACATCCAGCAGAAAGATACCAGGAAGGACATATGTGTCTTACAGTAATGTTAACTGTGTTAATAGTGTTAATGTAATATAGCTATGTTGTGCTGTGTTGGTAAGGTAAATGCCTGTGCACTTCAAGTACAGTCAAATCCAGAACAGATCAGACAACCATCTAGATCAGTGTTTCTCAACTTGTGGTCTGCAACCCCTTTGGGAGGGGCTCACACTCAGATATTCTGATAACAGATATTTACATTACAATGTATAACAGTAACAATATTACAGTTATGGAGTAGCAATGAAATAATTTTATGGTTAGGGGATCACTACAACTTGAGAAACTGTGTTAAAGGATTGCAGCATGAGGAAGGTTGAGAACCACTGATCTAGGGCAATTCTCCTCCTTAGATGCTCCTGTGAGATTTGTTATCACCATCTTAACATGTAGACCCTTGGGTACAGAGATACTCATATTCATATATCACTTTAACTTAATATATCAATTTAATATTCTGTTAGTTAAAACTAATTACATGGCCTCGCCTAGCTGTAGGGCACATCCTCCCTCCCCCTGCTTCTATGAAGGTGCTCACCCACCCACTCCTGTCTCCCTGCCCTGGCATTCCCCTACACTAGGGCCTACCAGGACCAAGGGTCTCTCTTCCCATTGATGTCTGACAAGGCCATCCTCTGCTACATATGTGACTGGAGTCACGCATCCCTCCATAAGGTACAAGAATTCTTAATGATTTTGGAGAAAGTAAACAAGACAATATATACATATACACCAACTTACATTTTAACACTTTTACTATTTGTTGATGTGTGTGTTCACATGTGTATTTATTGTGGTGCATGTGTAGAGGTCAGAGAACAGCTTGTTGGAGTTGGTTCTATCCTTCTACCAAGTGGGTTCCACGGATTGAACTCAGGTTTCCAGGCTTAGTGGCAAGCACTGTTCTCCACTAAGTAAGTCCTATCTCTGGCTCTCACTAATATTCTAATGAACTGCATTCAGGACCTCAGCTGTAAAGAGACCACACATTTCATTTTCCAGAACAAGCTCAGTTTACATCCAAACAAAGAAAGGAAGAACAATTTAGTAAGAACAGTCCAGGGAAGGAAATCCAAAGGCCTGCATTACTGTTAAGCTGTGGCTGAACTTCAAAACCTTCAGATGATTGTCAAGTGAGAATAGTCACATCTTTTAACTGATTCTTTTATTGACTAAATTAGTCCTCAGATCTGTAATAATTGTTTCTTTGACAATAAAATTCTTCTGCTTAGTCTGTCTGACACCCTCTTGTTGCTTCTGTGCTCTGTGTGGCCTGAAGTGACCATCTGGAAGCTTCAGACTTCATAGGCCCATGCCTCCCTTGGGAATTCTGACTGACTCCTGGCCTTGGTGTTTCTGTAGTGCTGTCATGGAGGGACCTCATCCCACAGTCTTGGTGCAAGAAGGAAAATATATTTCTGGCCCATTTGCACATCACACAGCCTGTGTTGCTTAAATACTAGGTTTATGCCTCCAAATTAGCAGTTTTCTTATGCTCTGGAAATGTCTGAAAATCAGTTGAATCCATGTTCCCAATGAAAGCAAAAGAAAATTTTGCTGCTGCTTTTGCCCATATTGTTAGTCCTATATAGCTGAAATCACCGGCAGTAGCAAGTTAGAGTTTTGCTGAACTGGTTCCACTAAAATGTGATTGTTTGGGGCAGGGTTCTCCATGCTTTTAGTAACAGAGCACAAAAACTCCATAATCACCAATAAAGAGAAAAGCAGTTGTTTCATGTCTTATTAAAATAATAAGCATTCTTGTATTCTTGTCATATATTTCCTGAAAATCCTCATCAATGTTAAATACAAAATGTCAACATGTGCTGATAATTATTTAGGAAAAAGTGAAACTACTTAAAGTCATTTTAAAACAGGAGGTGACAGAATTCGTAAAGCTCATTCATAGGGCTCTCAAAGCTTGAGTTCAAAAAGTACTTGGGCTCCACAGAGAAACTATTTTTCTTTATTTTATTCCTTGAAAATTTCACTCATCTAAGGAATGCTCCTTGATCATACCCATCCCTCATTACCCTGCTCCAATACTCTGCAGGACCCTTCTCTGTTGCTTCTCACCTCCAACTTCCTGCCTTTCTTTTATAATTTTTTATTTTTAATCCACAAGTCCAGCTACTGCTGCCCATATGTGCATGGACATGAGGTCATCATCTGGGGAACAGACAACCTTCCGGTGACTACACTCTAAAGATAAATGCCTTTCCCCTTTCCAGTAGCCAGCAGTTGTCAATAGCCCTTCAGCTAGGGGTGGGGCTTAGGAGCCCCTTCCCCAGGTCCTTACTAGAATTTTTAACTTAGTGGATCTTGTTGTGCAGGTTTGGTGTAGGTAGCATGGCTGCTGCAGATATATGCTGCATCAGCTACGTCACATCCAGAGAACAACAGTTTACGACATCCTTCCCCATCGTCTGCCCTTCCCATTTCTTTGCCAGCTTTCTGGGCATGTTCACTTATGGTCACATGCAATCAGCATCTTGAGCAGTCCTGCAACTCTGTGTTAATCACTTCCCAGGCAATAAGAAACTTCTTAGACCAAGGTCAGTAGCAGCACCAAACCATGGATTTAAACATACATATTTAGAAGGCAGTTTGACAACATGACCATCTATAAAAATAACATCTAAGATCTTCCTTAGGGCATATGGCTTCCTCATCATGAATTTTAACCATGTTTAACATGTTATCAGGTATAAATTCCCTTCTGTAATGTAGGCCTCGTATCCAATCAAGAGAGCTTTGCTACTATTGCACCAGTGGGCACATTTGCCTGACAGATTGGTATTGCAGCGTGCAGGGTCCCCTGCTGGATGAGATCATTGATGGGTTTTCTCCCCTAATAGCCTGTGTAACACTTTCCAGCATTATGAAAGCTGACCATCTGGGAGAGTTTCCTGGACAGTTCAAAACTGATTTCTCTATGTCCCGCAACCAAAGTGTCTGGTGTCCTCAGCAATAGAGTCTTGCCAACTAGGAATGGCGGACAAGCAGGAGCACTGTTAATATTGTTGCGTTGTGTGAGGGTGATTCTGGGGCCTCACATCAAGAATGCATGAGGAGATTGACCCACTCCTAGCTCTGGGATTTTCATTAAATAACCCGTGTCTTCTGAGAATAGTATTGCTTCTTAATAAGAAGTACCTCTGTCTAAAGTCTGTACTTAAAAAGAAATGGTTATATTCTTAATTAGCTTACCAACGAGCAAGGCTTCATTCAGTAGACTTTGGATTTCTCCAAAACTGACCACATAGCAGGACACAAAACAAGTCTCAACAAATACAGGAACTAGTATCTTGCATTCTATCTGACAACACTGGAATAAAGTTAGGTGAATTAACAGCAATAGAAACTACAGAAAGTACACAAACTCCTAGAGACAAAGACACCCTCCCAACTTTAACGAAACAGCCTAGGACCAGATGGATTCATTGCAGAATTCCACCAGAGCTTCAGAGAACTAGCATCAATGCTACTTAAAATTTTACATAATATAGAAAGAGAAGAATGTTTTCTAAACTCTTCTTACAGAATTAGTACTAACCCATATAAAAACCAGATAAAGACATAACCCAAAAAAGAACATTAGAGTTCAATCTCCCTGATGAGCATAGATGGAAAAAAATCTCTTTAGAACAATTCTAACTAATGCATGTGATAGACTGCCCCAGTCTCCCAAAGGAAGGAAGCACAATCCTGACGTAGGCAGAGTGACTTCTTTTCAAGTTTCATAGTATGGAAATTGGAGAGAAAAAGGCATAGTCATTTTACAGAAGTGAAGACTGGCATCTACCACTTAGCCACTGGCCAAGGTCAAGGGTGGATGGTTGTGAATCATGTTGACAATGTGACCTTTGATACAATGGGATGAAAATGCCCTCAACTTCAGGGATCTTTTATCCACAGCACCAGTGTGAGCTTTAGAAAACCACACAGGAATGCCAATAGTGCAACAGCCTACAACATCCCTACCCAGAGTTCTCAAGGTCACAAAAAATGAGGACATCAGAGAAACTGCCACAGTGGAGAAGGACTTAAAGAACAAGGCAAATCAATGCTATGAAGAATTCAGTTTGGAATAGCAGAACAGATGAAGGGTACCAGGAGAACACTAACTAACCAAATCAGCCACATACTGTAGTTAATGTACTGTATGTACTGTAGTTAATACAGATGCTTCATTAACTCTAATAACCATGGTACATGGGAAGATGTTAGCACTGAAAAAAAAAACTGCTGCTCTTTGAATGTGTTCTTTGAAAGCATGTGTTGGAAACTTGATCCTTGCTGTAACACTGTAACAGTGATGAACATGGGGCATAACGAAGAGATTATACCATAATAGCTCATGAGTGAGTTAATGCCATTACAGAAGTAAAAGAGGGATCTCTCTCTCTCTCTCTCTCTCTCTCTCTCTCTCTCTCTCTGTCTGTCTGTCTGTCTGTCTCTGTCTCTGTCTCTGTCTCCTTCCCTTCCCCTTTTTCTCTCTTCCTTCTTCTTCCCTTTTCCCTCTTTGATCTTTCTTTCACATTTTCTTTCACATTTCCTCCATGCAGCATGATGCTGACTAAACTATGTTAAAACAGGATTCATCTCTTCATAGTCCCTTCAGTGGTTTTATCATTAAATAGCAATGAATTTTAGTTGCTGGGGTGGGGGTCCAGGAAACTCTGACTTGAACCCAAGTTCACAGATACAAACGCAAGTGCTTGGATGCCAATTCTTCACTTCTTGTGGTAGCAGAAGGCTCTTCCATACAAGCCCAGCTTTCTGACTTCTGAGAAGGGTGTAGACACCAGCTCTGTGTGGTTTCACCAGGATGATGTAAGCCAGCCTGCCAGCCCTTTGGTGCTATAGCTCCCCACCCCCAATCTAGTATAAATTGCACCTAAAGAACACACTACAGGAGCTTAGAAACTTCTCATTTTCACGGGTACATCAGCAAAGTGATTCTGGTGAGAGGGAGGACTTCCTAGAGCACCCCACACACTCCACTGATGAGAGCTACTCACTTGGGCCCTACAGAGGCTGGGATCTTCTATTCCACTCACAGAGCTCATTGTCATGAATATAGCCATAGAGCAGTGACTGGTTTAATTCATACCAAGAGGAGTGATTGGAAGTCTGTCTGTACGAAATTCCCATTACTGGCAAAGACACACACAATAATAGGATTTAAAAAATAAATAACATTTGAAACAGATGAAATCTTCATGCAAGAAGAAATAGCTATCATATCTGACAAAGTAAATCAAGGCAAAATTCGAAGATATAAAGTAACATAAAACTAGTAAAGAAATAGTTCATCTAGAAGAAATAAAATTGTAGATACATATGCTCCACATGCTAGTATGCCTAACTCCATAAAACAAACACTACTGACATACAGGGACAGGAAATTCAAGATACAGGAACAGTGACAAGGTCTTCAATATCCTGCTGGCATTATTGAGTACATCATCTGAACCCAAAGTAAACTTAAAAGCAACAAAAAATTATAACTACTGCAGCATAGATGAAATGTACTTAACATAACAGTGCACCCAACAGCTGCAGAATAAATATTCTTTCCACCAACCATGAAACTCTCTAAAATAGATCACATCTTAGAGGCCATAAAAGAAGTCTTCAATAAAATAACATTGATTTCTTGTATCTTATCAGCTCATAGCAGAACAACATTGGAAGTCAATAGCAAGGGACACCACAGAAATAATACAGTACTGAAGACAGAACAAGTGTCAAAGGGACACTGAACAAATGACAAGTTCTAGAATCAAATAAAATGAAGATTTGGCTTACTCATCCTATGTCACTGTCCATTACTAAGGGAAGTCAGAGGGCAGGATCCTGGAGGCAGGACCCGAAACATCAAAAAACTTGGGCTGCAAAAGAGAAAAAGCAAGAATACCTCATAGATTAAAAGTGCTTGCTGACAGGAGCCTGATATAGCTGTCTCCTGAGAGGCTCTGCCAGTGCCTGACAAATACAGAAGTGGAAGTTTATAGCCATCCATTGGACTGAGGACAGAGTCACCAATGGAGGAGCTAGAGAAAGGACTAAAGGAGCTGAAGGGGTTTGCAGCCCCATAATGAACCAACCAGTACCCCCAGAGCTCCCAGGGAATAAACCACCAACCAAAGAGTACACATAGAGGGACCCATGGCTCCAGCCACATATGTTGCAGAATATGGCCTTGTCGGATATCAATGAGAGGAGAGGCCCTTGGTCCTGTGAAGGCTCAATACCCCAGTGTAGGAGAATGCCAGAACAGGGAAGAAGTGGGTGGGTTGATGAGCAGGGGGGGAGGGGGAATGGGATGGGGGTTTTTGGAGGGGAAACAAGGAAAGGGAACATTTGAAATGTAAATAAAGAAAATATCTAATAAAAAACCAACCAAACAAAATAAAACAAAAAGAAGGCAAAAAGCACATTAACAAAAGCTATTCAATCCTCATAAATGGATTTTTGAGTCTCAAACAAAATAAAACTAGCAATAAAAAAACACAGCACCGGGCAGTGGTGGTACACACCTTTAATCCCAGCACTTGGTAGGCAGAAGCAGGTGGATTTCTGAGTTCGAAGACAGCCTGGTCTACAGAGTGAGTTCCAGGACAGCCAGGGCTATACAGAGAAACCCTGTCCTGAAAAACCAAAAAATAAAAACAAAAACAAAACAAAACAAAACAAAAAACCCCCACACAGCAAGAGAACAAACAAAAATCCTTCAAATAATAATAGGATACTTGATATCATTAGATAATTACTATAAGTATTTGGGGGATAGAATAATGATACTATGTTTTGTTTTTTTAAATATTTTTATCTTTTATCTAAAAAATCCACAAAAATATTTTCTTGGTTATACTTCAAATAATTCAAGAAGAAGTGATTTTGCTACAAGATTGTCAGTGAGCTCCCTTGTCAAGTGCTAGTTAAGTGAAGTTTTTTTTCTCTTCATCCTTTTAACTTGAAATAGATATGAAGTCTTGTGGTAAACGGAAAAATTAGAGGATTCTTTTTTCCTGAAAATATTGGTTAGTCTATGTACAGAATACATTAGCTGAGGTGGGAGGGTAAAATATCCACTTTGAATGTTATTTATTTTGCATATTTTCAGTTAGAGAAAATACAGATGCACACATACACAAAAACCTCTGAAAAGCTGTTATTTTGTAAAAACTGAATTATTTATTCATCTACATTAGTAAAGGAAACACACATCCAGGCATAGGCTTTCCTTCCCGATGCTCACTCTACCTTTCTGCCCAGGAAAGCTCTTTGTTCAGGAAGACAACCTCAGACAGAGATGACCACAGCAGGCTGCCACGGAGAAGACCACACACAGCAGGCACCCATGGAGAAGACCATGGCAAACTGCCACGGAGAAGATCATAGCAGGCTGCCACGGAGAAGACCACAGCAGACTGCCATGGAGAAGATCATAGCAGGCAGCCCATGAGAAGACCACAACAGACTTCCACGGAGAAGACCACAGCAGGCATCCACAGAGAAGATCACAGCAGACTGCCATGGAGAAGACCACAGCAGACTGCCATGGAGAAGACCACAGCAAACTGCCATGGAGATCATAGTAGGCTGCCACAGAGAAGACCACAGCAGACTGCCACAGAGAAGATCATAGTAGCCTGTCACAGAGGCCACATCATTTGCATAGCACAGCCCTTACTCTTCTGGTATTCCACCATCTCTGTTTTGTGAAGAGGGTGAATAAACCTGTGGAGTACTTCAGGGCCATCACATTCTCTTAAGTGAGGGCATTAAATTCACTTGTTGCTATTTGTCTGTTAATTCAGTTTTTCAGAGGCTTAGACCCTGACTTACAGAGACCAAGCAAAAGCTCTCTTCCCCACCAAGCACAGGAAAGCTTCAAACTGCTCTTTGTAACTGACAATGTCCTGAAACACTATGCCAAAACCTTTCTCTCTCATTGGACACATTGTGTACATTCTTAAAGTAATTTAATTCACATTTTACTTAGCTCATTCAAATATTATTTTATGAAAAATGGTCAATGTCCAATTTTCACTCATCCACAAACAAGAACAAGTCACAACCCTAACAACAAACACCTATATGCTAAGCTGACTTCCATTTGAAGTATGAAGCTGTCATTTTGCCAAATAGGTAAATGTTGTGCTGGAAGAATAGTGCCACATATTGGTTACACACAGGAAACCACATGCAAGCTACAACAAGCTGTCATTACAGTGGACAGTGCCTCAGCAGGGCAGAGCTTCTGTCCCTGGAGATGGCAGGAGCTGTATTCAGTGCTGGGTGCTCAGGCCTTGGCTTTCCTCTCTTCTCTTCTCTCTACCTGGTGTTTTTGCAAAATATGACTTCACGGAATTCCTTGAGGAACTCTTGATGGAGGAAGCAAAGGCTATCAGGTCTTTTGTTTCAAGGCTTGGAAGTCCCAGACAGTTTGTTGATCAAAGTAGCCATGGGGCCAGCTTTGGTTCAAGTGGAGAGAAATCAGTCTTGTCTTTATCATTTGCATGCAGAGAAAGGAAAGCCTGTGTGCCCACTGAAGAGATAAGCTTGCACGAAAGTATCAGAACAAACTTCTTTTCACAGGCTACCCCTTGTCAACTTGAAAGATAGATAAATGGCTAGATTCTGTGTATGTGTGCGCATGTCCATCCACAGTGCTGCATACTGCAACCTAATCTAGTGTTATCTTCTCTCTGCTACAGTTACCATGCAATGTGTCCCCCAAACTCCATGTGCTAAAGGCTTAGCCCGCAGCTTGGTCTCTGGATAATAGATGAGTGGGTCCTGGGAAGAGATTTTAAGCCATTGGAGGTATGCCCTTGAGGGAAATGGTGGGACTCTAGTCTCTCTTTTTGAGATCTAGCCGTGTGTGGTAGTTTTAATGAAAGTGGCCCCCATGGGCTCATATGTTTTAATGCTTGGTTCCCAGTTGGTAGAACTGTTTGGGAAGGATTAGAATTTGTACTCTTGTTGGAAGAGTTGTGGCACTGGGGGTGGGATTTAAGGTTTCAAAATCCCATGCCATTCTATTTCATCATTCCTACTTAGCACCCACCACCACCTCTGTTACTTTCTCTCCCTCTCTGCCTTCTGTTTGGAATCAGATGTAAGCTTTTAGATACTGCTCCAGGGTCATGTCTGTCTGCCATGACAGTCAGGGACTCATCCTCTGAAACCATAAGACTGATAAACTCTTTTTGCTGTGTTACCTTGGTCATAGTGTTTCTTCACATCCTTTGCCCATTTGGAGAGATCTGTCCATATACTTCTTTAGCAGATGTCTTTCCAATCATGTTTTCCCAAGTCCTTGGCCAGCTAAGCCAATCCATTAGCTACAGCCAACCATACATTTGGGTATTTCTCATTCCAAACAAAATGTATGACCATGGGCACTGCCTACTATGGAGATTTACCTTTGCCAATATCTTTTAGGGTTGCCTAGAAAGATGATATAATGATGCAGCTGTCCACTTCTGCATGGTATCTGCATAGTCTGAAAAACTATTTGTAAACTAGACCCTGGTTTTCACTTCCTTGGTCAACTGATCATAGGTTACATCCAATGAGGTTATAGGTACATGCGTGGGAACAGAAGGCACAGTCACAGGAGTAGAGACCATAGGCATTTTGGGAAAATTCTTCATTTAACCTTTTTGTGTCCTCAGGGCCAATCATTCATATATATATATATATATATATATATATATATATATATATATATATATAACACTTCCATTTGATAATTGATTGCTGCTGGGTACATCCAACTTTATAGCTTGATAAGTCAGATAATACCAGGTTCATGATTGGTTGTTTGGGTTGCATGGTAATTTGGTGGCCCATTGTCAAATGTTCATTTTCCACTAAGGCCCAATAGCAAGCCAAGAGCTATCTCTCATAGAGAGAATAGTTATCTTCAGATGATGGTAGTGTCTTTTTTCAAAATCCCAAAGGCTTCCTCTGTAATTCAACTGTAGGGGCTTGCCAAAGGCTTCAGACTGCATCCCTAACTGCCAGTGACACCTCAAGTACCATCAGGTCTGCAGCATCATATCATCCAAGTGGTAGAGCAGCCTGCACAGTCAGTGGTCAGGACCTGTTGAAGAACCTTCTCTTGTTCCAGGCCCCACTCAAAACTAGCAGCTTTCTGAGTTCCTTGGTACATGGGCTGGAGTAACATACCCAAGCGAAGAATGTGCTATCTCCAGAATCCAAACAGGCCCACTAAGCAGTCTGCTTCTTTCTTGGTGATGGAAGAGACCAGGTGCAATAATTTATTCTTCACCTTTGAAGGAATATATCTGCATGCCCCGTGCTATTGGACTCTTATATATGTCACTGAGACCCTGGAATTTTGGTTGGATTTACTTCTCATTCTCTGATGTACATATGCATTACCAACAAAGTAGTTGCTGCCTCCTGCTCACTTGGTCCAGTCAGCATAATGTCATCAGTATAGTGGACCAGTGTGACTTTTATTTTTGGAAGAGACAATCAAGATCCCTTCAAACTAAGTTATGACATAGGGCTGGAGAGTTCATGTATCTTTGAGGTAAAAGTGGAAAGGTATATTACTGGCTTTGTTAACTGAAATTTCCAATAGTCAACTGCCATTCTCCATGATCCATCTGTCTTCTGCCCTGGCCAGACAGGAGAGTTATTAAGAGATGTAGTGGGAACCAGCACCTCTGTGTCTTTCAAGTCCTTGATGGTGGTGCTACTTTCGGTGACTCCTCCAGGGATGCAAAATTGGTGTTGGTTCACTATTTTCCCTGGCAGAGGCAACTCCAAAGGCATCCATTTAGCCTTTCCAACCACAACAGCCCTCACTCTACAGGTCAGGGGTCCAATATGAGAATTCTGCCAACTTCTAAGTATATCTAACCAAATTGTACATTCTGGTTTTGGGAAGATAACAGCAGAAAGAGTTCAAGGACCTACTGTAAATCACACTTCAGCCCAAACTCCAGCCATCACCTGACCTTCATACGCTTACCACACGCTCCCGACTATGACATGCTGCCTCACTACAGGGCCCTCAGCAGCAGTCACCAGAGTGTGACCTCTGTAACTGTGAGCCAACATGTCCTTTCTCTCTTTGGTAAGTTGACTAAGGTAGGTGTTTATGTGATAGCAGCAGTAAGCTGATTAATTTCTCTTTCCCAACCTATCATAGATCCACACGATCACCTTATTGTCCCACTTCTGCTCAAAAGGAACAGTACTACAGTGTAGGAAGCATGTGTGAAAAGCTGACAGGGCCAACCTTTACACCTGTCACCCTGTGGCATAGCTCTCGCACATGGGTACAGTTTCTATGGCAGCTGCTGCCTTGTGGCTGACTCTGTGCATGGCGCTTCCTGGGGGAGAAGATTTAGCCTTTGCCTCATCCTTCCTTCCCTGACTGGCCCTTTCAGTTGTTAGGGGAACACTGTTTTTAAACTCACTTGGCAGAAGGAAACAAGGGAAGCCTTTCTCTGCTTCCTGCAAAAGGTCATATGGACAAAAAGCATGGACAGAGCCATTCCCACTGGACGTGCAAACACACGAAGAAATGAGCACAGCACAGTGGACGTCAGGGTTAACCCTTGCTTACCCGGAGAAAGGGGACTGCTTTTCTGTTGTCAGATTTCTCTGTTTTGATTTTGAACTGAATTTATACAATGTAAAAAAAAAAATCAGGAGCAAGTCTCTGAAACATTTGCTTGCTCTGCCGGTGCTCAAAGAACAGGGAAGTTGTAGGGACTTGGAGCAGGGCACTGGGCATTCATATAGCAAGTTGGGGTTTCCTCTCAAATCTTGGGATAGTAATCAGAGTGGAGCCACTTGGGATACTGAAGGCCGATCATCCTGCAAGGACTTTAACCCTTCAACACCAGCTGAGAGAGAAATAAACTAAACTAAAAAGGAGTGTGCTTGTTGAAACTGGCCTGGCTTTCCCCATGCGGTTAATGATTTCAGTAAGGAAAATGAATGTTTAATTCCTTTTCATGACTCTTTCCTTCATTCCTTGTTAGGGTAAGAAAGTGTTGGGTCTCTCCCATCTTCCCAGGCAGCGCATGTCATCCTTGGTAGGATGCTCTGCTCCTCAGTGTTGTTTATTGGCTGGCACCTCTGACCTCTGAGAGTCCCGTTTCTTTTGGGTTGTAATATGGTTGCTTGAGGGCAAGGGTTAGGCCATTTTCAAATTTCTGAAAAAAATATTTTAATAGATCTCTCTCTCCATGGAGGAATTGTAATATAAGAAATATATAATAATGGAACCTACACAGTAGAATGTGATCTTCAGTGCCACCATCGCCAGTAGCAAATCCCAAAGACCCTTCAGCCATTTACCACAGTGTAGCTTCCTAAATGTGCAAAAATCCCACTTCCTGATCAAGACATACATAAAAGGACAGAACTGAAAACACCCGTGAGTGATAAAGAATTCTTCAGTAAGAAGTAGATATTTTGGCAGCCTTGTGAGGCACACAAGCAGAAGGTGGGTTTGCTTTCCCACTAAAGACTACAAGAAAATCTATGTTGTTTGACCTGTATGTGAGACACAAGCATGAACAGAAATAATACTTAGAAACTATGTTTATGGTTCCTGCCTGCCTTTCTACCACAGTAGAATGAGATTAAATGTGCATAGCGCATGTATAGCTTTTCTACAAGGTTGATGGCTCCATTTGAACGTGTGTCTTCCAGTCTCCAAGCCCCCTTGTATCCCTTTCCTTTCCTCTCTTTCCTTCCCTCCCTCAGGTCTGCACACCCCTCCCCCTCCTTTTAAAGAAGAGAGCAAGCACTGTTCTCAGAACTCTCTCAGGCTTTCTTAATTGAAAGCAACCATCCGGAGTCGCTCCTTTATGTTAAGTGAAACACTTCTGCATGGATCTCCAGGGATGAAGTGATTAGCTCAGCAAGAAACAGGGACGCTGGCTATTTCTGCCAGCCGTGGAAAGAATTAAGTACAACTTTGCAAAGATAGCACTGAAAGAATAGGATTTTCTTTCAAAACATGTCTCTCTCTGAAACATCAGTGCAGACATATGTCAAGATAGAAACTGGATCGTGTTTCTAGCAGTTGAAGACTCGAATTTCGTCAAGCAAGACTGTTTGTTCCCATGCCCAAACTGTCCTACACTGCCCCGTTGTCTGGACGAGAATGGAATACAACCAACTTTGGACAGCAGAGCTTGAGCTGGTGCCAGCCTTGCTAATGAACACGTGGTTTCAATAACAATGGAACTACTTGCTGGCTAGGTGGCGAGGTGCCAGGCACTTAGTGTCAAGGGGTAACCTGTTTAAGAAGTACCATCTCCTGATACGATTGCATTTCCCAGCCTGTCCCATGCACACCTTGAGACTCCACAAAACAGGGAGATCAAGGTTGCAGCTAGGAGGAGAAACCCTGCAGAAGTCTTGCACAGTCTGGAGGAGATAGGGGTGTGGCGTGGCGTTGGGGTATTTTCATGGTTCAGGTTCCTGGTATGTTGGATTCTGGAACCAGAGGGTCTGAAAACCAGAAAACAGAGAGAGAGAGAGAGAGAGAGAGAGAGAGAGAGAGAGAGAGAGAGAGAGAGAGAGAGAGAGAGAGAGAGTTAGTTCACTGATATTCCCGTTGCACTGACAAAATGGATCCAATTACATGATGGTAGCATTAAATGTTATTAAGCATGGATCCAAAGTCTTGAGGCCAGACTTTCACAAAATCATGATAAGCTGCTTGAAGCAGCTGAAATAGCACCCACACCTTGCTGAAGGGAAAGGCTTGGTAATGTTGGTTCACCTTCTGCCGTACTGGCCTGTAACCATGAGGTTAGCACATGGAAAGGGGACTCCTGTGCCTTCATTAGATCTGAAAGTGTACTTGACTCTTTTGTTTGTTTTGTCCCTTCCATCCATTTTTATGAAGTACAACTCTGCACAGCTTGTCAGAGGCCATTGGGGACCTGGGCTGGATCAGTAGGCACTGACCCTTCTAAAGGATGCACTTTCTCCTTTCACTTTCTTGTTCTGTTTGCTTTCTGTTGGTTTATTTTCACAGTTGTAGGGGACAACATTTATCCTTTGTGGCGCATCATTTTTCTCATTCTCAATAATGACTACATTTTAGAATTAATATATTTTTATTTTTTCTTTGAAAATTCCATACACATATACAATCAATGTATCTTGATCACAGCCACCCTCGATCCCTTCTGAGTTTCTCTGTCCCCAATGCATCTCCTTCCCAAATTCTGTTTTCTGTGTTGTTATTGTTAAAAGAACGTAGTGCTACCCACGTGTTCATGAGTGTGGATTCATCCTCTACGGTGGGTAACATACCAGTCTCCACCCTGCCCCAAAGAAAAATAACTTCCCGTCTCCTAGCAGTCATTGCCTGACAATAGCTTCTGAGCTAGAGGTGGGATTTGTGTGCCCCCATCATCGTTGTGTTGATCTTGTGCATCTCTTGTTCAAGAAGGAGGTTGTGTTGTAGGTGTATCAATTGAGGTTGAACACCCAGACCTAAGGCTCAGAGAACACCATGGAAGAGAGGGTGGAAAGATTCTAAGAGCCAGAGAGCCAGGAAGTCTGGTACAAGATCTGGTATCTTCTATATGAGATCAGGGAAGGAGGCAGGCCCCACAAACTCGCAGCCATATGGTTTTCTAAGTAAGATCCATACCTTGACAACACTAGTTGACATGCCAACTAGTGGGGGGGTGGAGGAATCTCACAAGACTGCACCCCTAGATGAAGAGCTACCGGCTGATATAGGGTATGAAGAGGGGGAAAACAGTGCTCCCCAGGGACAAACATCTTGATGGGCTATTCAATCCCAAGCGGAGAGCCCTAATGGCATAAACCCAGCAACACTAAATGGACTCATCTCAGTAAGCTGTCTTTACACAACTCATGTGTGCACGTGTGCATATGTGACAACAATTATGAAGATGGAGTCAAGAATATGAGAGGGAGGGAAGGGACAGGGAGGAATTGGAAGATGGGGTGGAAATGATATAAATAAAGTGGTCATATCCGAAATTCTCAAAAAATGCATAAAGGGAAAAAAAGGACTCTTGCAACTCTGTTGCTAAGTGAGTAGACCCAGAGGATTCTGTGACTCCAGGAGATTTTTTACCCAAAGAGAACATAGGTGTTAGACCACGTGGATCTGGGTGATGGGTGGTTGTGGGCACATGACATGGATGCTAGAACTGAACATGGGTCCTCTGCAAGAGCAGTCTGTGCTCTGAACTGCTTAGCCATCTCTTCAACCCAGAGTGTACTTTAAAAAAATATTAATAAAACTACTCAACATGCATTCTAGTTATTGTTTTTATGGACCATTCACTGATACCCACCCATTATGGGTTTTTGAGGGCATTACATGTCTAAACCATGAGACACAACATGAGACTGCAATTGCATTATGTCATACTTAATGCTCTTGAGCGTTGAACATTACACATCCATAGTGCAAATAATAACAATTTCTTCTTTCTATAAAGACTTTGATACTCAGAATGAGTTTCTTGTTTTTCTTTTTGTCTAACTCTGTCTCATGGTTTAAATGTGAAAAGTGCCCCCCAAACCAATAATGTATGAGTATTAGTGAATGGACCATCCATGTTAGTGAAAATGGCAGACTGTTCTTCTTTTTAGAGCTGAGCTATGTTCCACTGAAGGTACATATCTCAGTTTCTTTATCTGTCAGTGGACATTAGGATGTTTCTGCGTCTTATTCCTTGTAAACAATGCTGCAGGGCCTAAGGGGTTGTAGACATCACTCCAAGATAGTGACCCATTTTCACATTCTGTTTTATTTACCTTTTATTTTTAGTGGCTGCCCTAGTTTTTAAAAAACGCATTTTAAGGAATCTATGTTTGCCTTCAGGTAGGGTTCAGTCATGAGACATGTAGTGTGAGTACCTTGCAAAGGCAGGTTCCAGATCTCAGCCTGTACACTGAATCACTCTTTAACCTTTTTATGTAATATAAGCAGAGCACTATAGTTCAGTTCCTCAACCTTCACCAACCCTTTCCATAAACTCTTGACTCTCTCCGTGGATGCATGCATCTCTGCCTAGCACTGTTCCTCCTGTCTGGATGATGCCCTTCTGTCTTACAGAGAAAATATGCCAAGAGCTAACTTCCTTGGGATTTTGTACAAGTAAAATATCCCTCATTTATTTAAAAAGTTTTACTTTCCAGGTACAAAATCGTGTTGATGAAGAAAACCTTTTTTTTTTTTTTTTTTAAACTTTTGTTTTTGACAGGTCTTACTGTGTAGCCCTGGCTGGCCTTAAATTCACAGAGGTATGAATGCTTCTGATTAGTACAAGGATTAAAGCCGTGAAGATTAATACCCATCAAAAAGAGTCTTAACAAAGTGTTGTGGTTGAATAAAATGGCCCCCATATGCTCATACATTTAAATGCTTAGACATCAGGGTGTGGTACTACTTGAGAGGGTTAGGAGGTGTGGCCTTGTTGGAGTAGATATGGCCTTGTGTCACTGGGGGTTAGGCTCTGGGGTTTCAGAAGCCCACACCAGGCTCAGTGGCTCAGCGATCTCTCCAGCAGCATGTCTGCCTGTATGCCACCATGTTCCCCATCATGCTGACAATGGACTAAACCTCTGAGACTGTAAGCCAGCCCCCAATGAAATGTTTCTCTTTACAAGAATTGTTGTGGTCATAGTGTCTTTTCACAGGAATACAATACTGACTAAGGCATAAGGTAACTATTTTCTTCTTGCTTGCCTGACTTACTATGAATTGATTATTTTTGTTCATTTATCTATGCTTTCTTTAGTTGTGTTTGTTTTTAATAAAGTTTATTTTTAGGATGACTGTAGGTTTGCAGATATCTTGCACTCCATACCCAGCCCCTCACTGTTACTCTATGAACATAGTTCATTGAATATATTTATAAGCCAGTCTTGATAAATGAGCATTAACTAAAGCTTTGCTCATATGTCCTTTATCTTGGCCCCATTCGTATTTTGGTACCATGCCTTCCTGTGACCCTCTTGGCTGTGACAGTGTTTCAGAAATCCTTTATTTATGATGACTTAGATAGTACTCAAGAATTTTGGTCTAGTAACATGTCTTTGAATTTGGATTTGTTTTTTTTTTTTCTTGTGGTTAGACCATGATCATGAGTTTGGAGAAGAAAAGCTAGACAGGAAAGTCCCATTTTTCATATCATCAAATTAGGAGATGTGTTAGTAGCATCTGTTTTCATGTGCAGTGCTGACTGTGACTCCTGGCTGGGGACAGTTTGCCAGCCTTTGCACTTTGAGGTTGCTTCTCCTCCATCTTCAGAAGGAAGCTAGTGTGTACTACCCACTGAGGGTGGGCAGTGAGGCTTCTCTCCTTAACCACACATATTGCGTGGGATGCCACAGGGGACTTGTCTTTTTGCTTTCCAGTTATTGACTTTTTCAGTTGTTTATTTATAGTACTATGAAAATGTCTTTTAATGTTGATCACAATCATTTTAAATCTATTCTCAGTATAGATGCTAGACCTGTCTCTGCGGATGTAGTCTTGACAGTGTGTTTTGTTGATATATTTTGTATGATGTGTGACTTTACTTGCTGCTGAAAGCTGATACTTATAGGACAGTAGACGCACGGGAAGCTTTATCCTTGGGAGGGAGCACCCTTCCTTCTGCTGGGGCTTTGGGCAGGTTATCCACTCAGCATGGTCAGGACTGAGCTGCCAGTGGGCAAGGTTGTGCTGGTTGCCTGCAGTGGATTACACACTTCAGATTCCCTGGTGAGACTTGGCATCTAGAGTGGGTCTGGTTTGATAAGAGTCTTTCTTTATGGGTGTCCTCTTCTTCAAGGTTTTCTTTGTCTTGTGTCTCAGAGGTAGATGCCCCCCGGGGTCTCCTAGAACTGATGCTCTGTGACTTAACTCTTGATGTTTTTTAGAGCTGCCATGTGGAGTCGGGAGTTCATATCTCAGTAAGCCTGGTTTAGGTGGGCATTAAGCTCCTGGAGACTTTTTCTCTCTATATTTTAATTTTTAGGCTTAAAATGTTAGTGTCATGGAGTGGGGAGACAGAGACATCTCAATGTATTTGAATCAAAACCACACCTAATATTTGCAAAGTGCAGAGCCAGAAGTTTGAGGTGAAGATGTGACTATCGGTTGGTTTGCCCCACTCAGAGGCCTTGTATATGACAACCACAACCCAGTAACTATGATGCCCTACTGTGTGTGATGATGACGGTGAGGTGCTTTTAAAACCCAATGGAGGACCGGGCAGTGGTGGTGCATGCCTTTAATCCCAGCACTTGGGAGGCAGAAGCAGGCGGATTTCTGAGTTCGAGGCCAGCCTGGTCTACAGAGTGAGTTCCAGGACAGTTAGGGCTATACAGAGAAACCCTGTCTCAAAAAGAAAAAAAAAAAACCCAATGGAGGGTTTTGTACTCAGTGAGGTTGTTCTGCTTCAGGACAGCTTGCCTGTGCTCCTTCAGACAAGAGACAAAAGCTTGTGATGAGCAAGGGAAAGGTCTGGAAATCCAAGGTGGCTTGCAGGAATTGAGTGTGGAAAGCTGAACTCCAGCACTTCCTGGATTCCTTGTCTCTGTGCTATGTCAGGTGCCTTTGCAACAAAACAATACAAAACAAAAACCAAAAAACAAAACAAAACCCACAAAACACAAACAAAACAAACAAACAAACAAACCCACAAGCTTTTAATTCTTACAAACCTGAGATTTGGCCTTCTCACCTGTAAAATGGCTTCTTGGGGGTCTTTATCTCTCTCCAAGGCTTCTGTCTACAGTTTCTCTTCTATAAAAGGTTAAAGACATTTCTAAATCACACTAGATTGCAATGAGCATCACAAGACACATCAGACATCTGGACTGGAGCCATTAATGTTGTTGTTTGAAGTTACTAAACTGAACTGTTTCTAGCAGGTTGGGCACCTCCAGATGACAGGATTTGCAGATCTGCAGAGGGGTCTACTTGGTCTATTCTGGCTCTTTTCACACTGACTATTTGCTAACAGTGAGGCAGCTGCTTTCAAGTTAGGCTCCCTAAAAACAGCCCCGAGGACTCAGCCCTGTGGTCAACTTTCCCAAGTGGCTAAATTTCAGTTTTCTTCAGCAAGCACATGGCCCCCAAAAGTTCGTGAGCCACAGCATCTTGGCCATATGGACCATCTGGTACATTCAACCACCAAAGTGGAATGTGATCTTGTGTTTTCTGGGCAGGATTAAGAGTGAGCTCTCAAAGGTTCGGATGGCCCCTGCAATCAAGGGCAATTGGACTATAATTGAGATGTCATTCAGCAGCTATGCCAAGAGCAATGGAAACTGAGATGACCACCATGCCTTGCGGTGAGTGCCCACCTCTGGGGACTAGCAAGATGGTCAGGATCTGGGCAAAAGGCAGCACGGGATAGCTTGGCTCTCCTCTTCCCTCTAGCATTTAATCCTGTTTGCTTTAGGCATGGAACTCTAGAGAAGTGGTCATAACAAGTTTCACCTTAGAAAACCTTGTCAGGCTCAAGATCCAGACTCCATTGAAAGCAGGCCCTGCCTCAGATGATAACCCCACATCCTGGTTATCAGCTGCAACCCCTGCTGTGCATCTTCAATTTTTTTCAAAACCTTATTTTTAATTGATGGTTATTAAATGCTTTAACCTCCCTTTTAGCCCACCACCCATCCAAGGTAGTGGGAAAGAAATGATATGGAGGAAGTGGACCTGTTTAGAAAGCATTCTTTGGAGCAACTCCAGGCTGTGTTGTCTGGAAATCGGCAGTTTGGTTCACAGGTTAGGAGTGGCAGCTTGATCCACTTGATGGATACACTAGCAATCCAGTTTGGAAGACTTGGGCTAGCAACAGTGGTGACATGACCTACCAGAGACAGCCAGGCCTCAGTCTCTGCACAAGTCAGCAGGAGGGACCTGGAGGAACGCCGGGACAAGTTCTTTGGCTGTACCTCTGTCACCGAAGTGAAGATCAGATGATGCAAGTCCAGTTAGCTCTATAAGCCAGCCCAGCTCAGCCCCTGTCACTGTTTGTTGAGTCTATTTATACCCTCCAAACATCACATGTTCTCCACGTGTCTTGCCTCAGCACCTGTCTTGCCTCAGCACGTGTCTGTCTCAGCTGACCTCACTCTGCCAGTCAGTCCGAGTCTGCAGAAGCAGCAAGAAACTGCAGCGCACCACCAGAAGTTGGTTGGTGTGTTTCACTCTATGGAGTCCCAACAAATGCAGCTCAACTACTCGATGTAAGGCAGACTAATACATGCATGTCATTAGCAAAGAATCTTTCATCACGTGTCCTTTCATGTGTTTGCTTTAGCAGAACATCCTTTCACCTGTGTCTGCTTCAGGTAAACGTTCCTTCATGAGTCTGCCTTAGCCATTCACTTCGGCTAAATGTTCCTTCCAACCAACTTTCCAAAGAACCCTTAAGTTTCCACTTTACTGGTGTGGCTTTTAAAGAGCATTGACTTGCATGGATTCTAGACCCAAACCCAATGACAGAACAAACAGGGATGACACAAGCAAAGACAGACAGCTGGCTGTTACCATCAACAGCAACACCAACCATTAGATGCAATGAGCCAGCAGTCTCCACAACTCTGCTTGCTACTGTACGATTTACTTTTCTTTATTTAGAGGGCATAGATTGTACCCACCTAAACTGCAAGCCACTCTCTTGGTTGATTTGTTGCCTGTAGACTGTTGGGCCCACAATGGATGGGCAGAAACCCAGAACTCTCAATAACAGGGTGTAGAGCAGATTCAAGGGCCAGATCATGATGCCTAACATTGATTATGGGAACAACAAAAACCAAAACATGATGTCTACCGGCTTCTGGAAGTTTCTGGTCCACTATGTCAAGGAGCTGGAAGTGCTGCTGATGTAGAACAAATCTTACTGTGCTGAGACTACTCACAATGTTTCCTCCAAGAACCAAAAAGCCATGGTAGAAAGAGCAGCATAGTTGGCCATTAGAGTCACCAATCCCAATGTTAGGCTATACAGTGAAACAAATGCATAGGTGGCTTGTGTGTGTATTTTGTGTTTAAATAAAATCACAAAACTGAAAAAAAAAAGAAAAAGAAAACACAAACAAAAAACAAAACCAAACCTGAAGTATCCATTGCTAGTGAAATTAAGGGCAAATGAGCTCTCAGATACACAGTTGATGGATTCCTAATAGAACCTTTGACAGACTTTGTGAAAACAAGTATACTGTTTTCCTTAGTGAACTTAATCCCAGGAGTGCTTCACCACATTGGCAAATGGTTTCTGGAAGAGTTCCAGTCCCTCCTGCAGCAACAGCCCCCACCTTTTCCAGGCTCTTTGGTTGTATGGAGGTAGTAAAATTTGTCTAGCATGGTTGTTTTTTTTTTTAAGGATTTTGTTTTTCATTCCAGAAAGAAGCCACATTCTATAACCTGTATGGTGCTGAGTTGTTGTTTTTTAAATCAGATTTCATTCATTATCTTGCTGTCCAGCTCAAGACTTTGACCCATGCTTTTTTGCAAATACTCATTGACTGGCTTCTAAGTCTGACTCCTAAGGAAGAGAAAAAGATGGAGCCCGTTGTGGCTGTCCCTTTGCAAGGAAGTCATTGTAATGGCAGGTCATTCTTATGTACTCTGTTAATCTAACACCAATTATCCTGACTTATTCATCAGGGCTCAGTGACGTGTAGTTTTAAAAAATGTGTCCTAATAGTTTAGATTATTCTGGACTGTAAAGAGTGATATTATAATGAACAAAAGAAGGTTTGTATTTATCAAATATGGTAAGTAATGCTAACCTAAGATTGAGGCAAGAGCTATGTCAAAGGAATGAGGACGCTACTTAAACTTGTGAGACTGTAACTATCTAGTCTTCAATACCATCAGAGACTTGAGAAGGAATAAGTATTATCTGTGTATGCAGGAAGTATAGGCAAACAGCTTCCAAAACCACAGAAATGACAGAGGAGCTAGCTGTCTGCACGGTCCCCCAGAATGTCTCTAAAATGTTGAAAATGTTGGAACATCTATCTTTAGCCTTCTGGCCCGGAAGGCTATTTGACAGACATTACACACACACACACACACACACACACACACACACACACACACACACACACACACACACACACACACACACACTTACACACACATACACACATACACACACACACACACATACACACACACAAACACACGACAAGATTTTTCTTGACAGCAGGCTTCTTTTTACTGACAAAGACAGGGCTTAATCATATTCAATTAAAAGGTAGAAGTTGTTTCTTTCTCTGAACAATAAAGGTTGGAGCTTGTTTTTCATCCAGAATGAGGTGACTTCTTTCTGCTCTGGCACTTGTACAATGAAACCTGCTCATGGGGGCTTTTGCTGTGTGTGTGTGTAGATGTATATGATGTATATGTATATGATGTATATATATATGATGTATATGTGTATATGTATATGCATATATGTATATATTACATATATGTATATGCATATATGTAAGTGCAGGTGTGTGTATGAAAGTATGCTTGAATATTTGTGGGGTGGATGAGACAGGTGGTTGGGCCCAACAAAAATGTAAATGTGTTAATGTATAAATGAGAATATGAATGGAAATGTGAATATGAGTATGAAGCTGTATGAGTCTATACATATTTGCTTGTATAAAAATGCTTCTTTCTCCTGGGCAGTGGTGGCACACGCCTTTAATCCCAGCACTTGGGAAGCAGGGGCAGGTAGATCTCTGAGTTTGAGGCCAGCCTGGTCTACAGAGTGAGTTCCAGGACAACCAGGGCTACAAAGAGAAACCATGTCTCGAAAAACCAAATACCAAAAACCAAAAACCAAAACAACAACAATAAAAACAACAAAAAGAACCTTCTTTCTGCAAGCATAAATGTTTCTAGCTGATAAGGAGTTAATGAACTCCCAGCTTCAAGGTCCAGGCCAGAAAGGACCTACAGGGGGTGGGAGTGGGGAGGAAGAACAAAAGAACTTCTTCCCTCTGAAGCCATAGACTTCTGGCCCCAGAATAATGAAGAATCAAGGAAAGTAATTAGTATTAATAACAAGGAACTTTTACTCTCAGAAAACCAAGTTTACCCACAGAATCTTGCCAATGCTACTCCCACACCCCCAACTGCTGCTTTCCAGAGAGAACTGATGCTCGAACAGGCTCCCAGCAATATACATATTAATATATAAAATATGAAAGAAATTTAAGTGAGGTTACCATATAATGGAAGTATCAGTGGCTAGCCAACTAAAACCTACAGCGTCAGGAGTGGGCTTTATCTTGTTGAGTCATTGGCTAAAGGGGTCCTATGGAAGCACCCAATACCACAGGCCATTGCCAAGGCTACTGATTGCTTGTCATACCCCGACAAGAATTCCTTCTTGCTGAAGACAACATTTACTAATGTCATCATACAGGGTGAAGTCAAACCGGTGCCTGGTTAGAGGCTTCACCCCTGCTGACTAGCATTCATGATTCTGGAAGGTGCTCAGTATGCTATTGGTGGAGAAAGATAATCACTAATATCACCCAGTTACAAATCCTGGGACTTATAACAACTATCTGCCTGAAGGATATGCCTGCATATTAGTGGCAAAAATGTTATGGAAGTAACCAACAACTTTCTGGTGGGATTTAAGTCCTTCTACATGATATGGAACCCACACCTGACAGCACTAACATGGCCGAGAACCTGAGACTAGATAGGTCATGGGCCTGGAGAAAAACATAATACTATTATTCTGCTAAAGGAACATAGCAAAAGCAACTGCCTAACGACATACTGCTCCACCCATAGATCAATGTCTCAGTCAACCCACATCGGAGAAACTTCGTCTTGCAGTAGATGGGAATGAATGTAGAGACACACATCTGGACACCATGTAGAGAGAGGCTTTGGAGCACTCAGTCCTAAATGAGTTTGTCTTCATCAAATTTCTCCCTTTGAGACTCAGAGGTATATGTAGAAGTAGAGGAATAAAGGTAAGAGCCAGAGGTGATGGATGGCAAGGAAACAGTGTCTTCCAGACACAACAGGACTGACGTGCATTGTCAACTCACAGAGACTGTGGCAGCATGAACAGGGCCTACGCATGCTCACGCCAGCTGGGGTCACAGCACTGAGAGACAGAAGTGGACATGTGTTTTATCCCTAACCAAGAATCCACCTGCATTTGATACCTGCTTAGAAAGGGAAAATCAGTTTTCTCCAATAGAGTCTCCCTGTATGTAAAAGTCACACTTCAAGGCAGGCCCCAGGCCTGAGAGTAGCTGGCCAATACAAAATAAACTCAATAGTATTTTTGTGGATTTTTCTTCTGTTTTCATTTGTTTGGGTATTTCCCCATTACTGGTCTTTTACTTTTTCAGTTTGATTTTCTTTTTGTATGTGTGCTTGTTTGTTTGTTTGAAAGAGAGAGAAATAATTAAAAAATGGGTAGAGAGGTGAAGATGATATAGCAGAAATCGGAGGAGGGAAAGGAGATGATCAAAATATATTGTATAAGTTGTTTTTCAATTGAAAGGAAGGATCACAATGTTTTAAATCAGTTATGTCTTCTTTATGGTAGAACTAGAGATGACCATTTGAAGTAGAGTAAATGAAGAAGAAGAAGTGGAAGAAGGGGAGGAGGAGGAGGAAGAAGAGGAAGAGGAAGAAGTGGAAGAAGGGGAGGAGGAGGAGGAAGAAGAGGAAGAAGAAGAAGTGGAAGAAGGGGAGGAGGAGGAGGAAGAAGAGGAAGAGGAAGAAGACTAGCTTTCCAATATTTCCCATCACCTCACCAAGCGGTCATCCAGGTATTTCTGGGGTCTCATAGGCAGACAACATCCCCCACACATTTCACCTGTAATTCCCATGCTTAGCAGAGATAAATGCTGAGACTTGCTGAGAAACCTTGCCTCAAAGAAGAGACACTAATACCTTCCTGTGGCCTCCGTGTTTATGAATGAACATGTGCACTTGTACACATCCTCTCTCTCTCTCTCTCTCTCTCTCTCTCTCTCTCTCTCTCTCTCTCTCTCTCTCTCTCTCTCTCACACACACACACACACACACACACACACTGGGAAGGTTGCTGAAACAGAGATAATATTCCTTTTATATTATGGTATTTCATGTAAGAATACTAAAGCAGCCATGGATCATGTGTAAAGCCTTTCTTTTTCACCTGTGAACTTTGTACAGAGCAATATACAGATAATGGCAAGCAAAGGCAGAGAGTTTAAGAAAGGCTAGACTTCCAAACATAGATATTTTGGAGACAGTATACTTCCAAGGAGTGGGATAGGTCAGAGCAGAGAGAGTTTTATAACCTAACTGAGATTTACACAGACTCCTGGACAGACAGATAAGGAGAGGGTCCCTGGCTAGGTATTAAAGGTGACAAATTTTCAATGTGGCTAGCTTCTTCCTCACCATCCCGACTTGACACAGAGGCCTGGCAGCTTAAAACAAAGGTCTACCAGGCTTTTATCTCTCACTAGCATGCCTCCTGCTGATGGACAGGCTTAGCAGGTTCAAGGGCAGATCAGGATATAGTATCCAACAGTTGAAGGCCAGTCAACTATCCAGTTTTTTTTTTCAAAGGGATCAAGTCTAAATTAGGGGAGGGAAACTCCTCAAAGATGTTAAAAACCCTGGGCCCCAGAAGAGACTGGCTTTTTCAGTCTCTGCTTTGCAGAGTCTTTTCTCTGTGACTGATTCGTACCTGTGCTGACTCAACTCCTGGTAAACACAGGTTTTCAGCTATTGATTCTCTCTGTTGTGTTTGGAGTGTCTCGATACTACCTGGGATGCTTGAGATCTGTCCAGCCTTTTAGTTCTTTCATTGACAAGAAAAAAAAACCCTATCAAGATCCCAAGACTAACACCACTGCCTCTCTGAGCCAGAAATTGGGATTTTATACTGGCATGGCATGGGTGTTTCTGACTCGTTTGGGTGACCCAGGCTTTCCTGTGTATGTCCTACCATATGAAATTCTACATATGACTTATACATCATGTGTCACTTTCATCTGAGCCTCCACATTCTACATAATGCAGCTGTGGTGTGGGTGGCAAAGGTGAGACACTCAGTGTTACAGCAGTGCACACTTCTGACCCTGGGTGCATGTGCCAGAGTCAGATGAGTCTATCTTACCTGCCCCGGATGCCCGTCTTTCTAATCTGTGCTTAAATCTATGTTCAAATAGCTTCCTACTGAGAACAGGGCAGGCATTATCGTTTGAGAAGGCCTTGTACAAAGCCTTACAGAGTTCCATATCAAAACAAAGTGGGCAAAGAGGATGGCCAAGAACCTTCCAGGCCATCTAAGACAAGCTTGTGTCACCGTGCAGGCGTACTCCACAGCAGTCCCTCTCATATTAGTATATCAACATACACTCCTTGGGGTGGAGATTTAAAATGCTATAGTCAAACACGTGCTGTGGGGAGTTGTATTTGGAACCAATGCAACACAGACTGTGCAAGCCTGAGCTAGGACACTGAGCTGCAAGTCTGTGCTAAGACAGCAGAGCCTCATGCTTCGGTGCAATGTTTCCTTGAGCTACTCTACTGCTTCTTTACTCTGGCCTCCACACGGGGAGTTTACTGTCTCTTAGTAAACAGTCTCTGGTTCAGCTCCAACTGTGTCTCTCCTGCTCCTTATCTGGGGACATAAGAACCGAAACTGTTCTTCGGTGTCCTTCAACCACATTCTCACTTGGAAACTCTGATTTTACTCCATATTGGCTTACACTTAAATTCTTCTCCGTGGTTAAGTGATTTCAGCTTCACCTGAGTAGAGGTCTCTGAGAAGAACCCTGGCTGCTGTGGGTGACAGCATGAAGCTGTGTCTCTGGCTTCTGCCCCACTGTCACCCATAACCCCAGTCCCATGTTCATAATATGATCATAGCACTATCTTCAGTACCTGTACAACGTATCTTAATGGGCAGTTAGTCTCAATAAAACTAATGGAGACACTAAAATTCCCTAGGACAAGTTGGGAGAAGGTCACAGGCCCCTCACTCAGGATTCCACACCCCTCCCCCATTGCTCCCTTCTGCCTTGGATCTTTGCGTCCCTTGCTGTAAGTGATCTGGGGAGGTGCTAATGCATACAGACATCGGGAGGTTCACTGAAGTAAGACTCGATGATGAAGCTTCCAGAAGGCCATCATGTGTTGGGGTTTGTGTTTACACAGCTGTTTTGGCATCACCCTGACTCCTGTAACCCTTCACTGTGCTCTGTAAGTCAGCCCAATAAATGTTGGCTTACCAACTTGGACACAGTAATCTACTTTGGTCTGTGATCAGTGCTGTGTTTCGGGTAAATACAAGGCAGGTTAGGAAGATGGAGTGAATTAAAAAACAGAAAGAAGTAGAAGACTTCAGACTTGTGAGATGCTAAGGAGGGAGTTATTTCCAGGTGCCCTGGACAGTTAGGACCTTTCTTCTCCGGTGTGTGGTATGCTTCTGAAACCATTTTCCCAAGTGGTACTTGCAGTCCCCAAAGGTCAAAAAGAATGTGGAAAGAAAACATTTACCCTGATCTTCTGCTCCTTGTGGGGACCCTGTGCTGTGAGAGCAGGAACATCTCCACTTGCTACTACTCCACATGGTTGCATTCTGGTAGGAAGGATGGTGAAACGGAACTGAGAGAACCAGTCTAAATCACAGACTTAGGGCTGGCCGAAGTGTTTCCACATGGCCCATGTTCTAGAGTCTTTGTTCTTTCTTAGTATTGCGGGGCAATGATCACATCTAAAGAGTGATGCCATTTCCTGTGGGATAGTTGCACTGGTGAGCATCTGAATTCTGCTCATAATAAATAGTGGTGGATATGGCTCAGTAAATACGAGAGCTAGCTGTGCTAGTGTGAGGACCATGTGTCGAGGTTTGGTCTGTTGCTAGGTATTGTATCTCAAGGTCTAGTTGCCTTAAGATAAGTGAATTTTCATGGATGCAAGCTTTTCTTGTGCAAACCTTGCTCCTTGATTTAAAACTATGGGTTGAATAAGCATGCCTACAGCCTCTAGGTGGGCAGAAGAGAGGTAAGCTTCAGTTCTGGACTTGGGGTCTAAGGCGGTGACACTGGGGAAGGAGAGAGGGGAGAAGGAAGAAGGCACCATGAGGTTGCTGTATCATGAACACTTGGCTATGAAGGCTGGCCTGTTGGAATAGGAGGGGCCCAGGCAGAACATAGCAAATGATATCTCAGGGTTATTGACAGGGAGGTAGACAAATAGCATAGAGGGTTGGTGTCTACCCAGATCTAGTGCTTTTAAGGATTATTATAAAAGATTTTGTGTCTTTTACTTGGGAACTAAAGCTGAGGTAGAAACCCCCAAATAATATGCATGTAAGATGCAATACCCATGTAAGAGCCTGGCATAGCAGCAAGTCTGTAAACCCAGCTCTGGGGCAGCGATGCAGACACAGGCAGATCTGAGGCTCTCCAGCCAGTCAGTCTTGCCAGAATGGTGAGAGGCCTTGTCTCAGAAAACAAGAGGGCTCTGACTTCCACATGCACATGCTCGGGTCAGCATGCACCCCCACACCACACATACCAACCATATAAGAAGCAGGAGGGATTACAAGAGGCTGTGTGTTAGCCAGCATGGCCGGGGGAGAGAGAGAAGAAAGGGAGGGGAGGAGAAAGTTCTTAGAACAAATGGGTCTTCCAACAGACACTGAGCTCCTTCATCTCTTCTCCCCTCCCCGGCCTGTGACTTGTGTGTGGATTTTGTAAAGTGAAAGTTTCCATTTCCATTGAATTGTCCTGCTTTTCCCAGTAGCTGACTCATCAGCTAGTTAAACACGCCATAGATGGCTCTGTGTCTGTCATCACTGTCTTCTTGGCTGAGCGTGCTAGACTTAATCCATGTCGGGAGACTGAGCTGGGAAGAGTGGACTTTTAGGATGGATGGAGATGGGTTATACCTGCTGTAGAGTTTGTGGGGAAACTACCTGCTGTAGAGTTTGTGGGGAAACAGCTCAGCAGAAGACAGCAACCCCCCCAAGGTTCCATGGCACTTGCTCTAACTATGCTTGAGTATGGGGTTTGTGTGGAATTTCAAGTGGTCACCTCAACTCATGACCCCAGTCGTCTTCATTGACTTGGAGCACAGTGAAGCTCATCCTATGTCTGGCTGTCTCTAAGACGCAGACACCTGTTGTTGGTTCTAAAGGTACCTGGATGCTAAAAATAACTTGTTCCAAGTAAAAAGCCGTTTTCACCAGGAAAGTAGGGAGGAAGGAAATGTGCCTGAGGACACTGTGGCATTGTGTTTTAAGGTGTGGCTTGGGTGTCAGGTTTAATGCCATTATTTTTACATGAACAGATTTTTTTTTCAGCTTTTTCTAAGACTGAATAGTTAGAGAGCACTCGAGACAGGGCAATCACTGCAGGAGAAATGGGCGGGGGGACCCCAGAATTTGGCCTCATGGGGTGGGAGCAGCTTCATCTGACTTGGATTATTAAATACAACTGGATTTAATGTTCCTGCTCCGTCAGCATCCCACAGCATCGTGTCGGCCATTGTAAAATGAGAGAACGTTTCTATTGGTCGAGCAAAAAAGAAAGGAAAAAAAAGAGAGAGAAAATTGAGACATGTTTTATTGTGTAGATTAATCAAATTTATGAGGGAATAAACTGTGTGTAGTGGGTGCTCATTCTGTGCTGAGCTGTGGGCAATCTGTGCTATACCATGGAAGAGTAAGCACGTTACCCTGGGGCAGCAGCGAGAGGGCTTTCTTGGCAGGCTTTCCAAGGGGCCCAGCATGGGGGAGGAAGGAGAAGATGTGACCAGGGTCATCAGCAAGCCTGTGTCAATACACATAAGGCTGAACTTTTCTTCACTAGACATTTACATGGGTGTGGGGAGGTCAGAGGTGGAGGAGGGAGCCTCCAGTGCTAGCCAGTTCCAACAGGGGTCTGTAGCCACTCCTGACCAGGGCACCCCACCCAGTTCCTGCCGGATTTTAGTGGGCGCTCCCAGGGTCATTGGCCACTGGGCAGCTACCTCTGCTTGATTGTCTCCTGCTTCTGTGCTGTGGGCTGAGGTCCACAACATCTAGGTTGGCATTGTTTCCTTTGGGTCCTGTTGTGTTTTCCTGGGTCCACATTTGGATTTTTACTGTAATAGAAGCCATTCTCTGTCCTTGTAACACGCATCAGGATTGAGGACACCAATTCTATTTTTTTAAAAATGATTTTAAAGCACAGGATATAATTTTGCACCATATGCAATGTTAGTTCAGTAGTGTTGCGTGCACTCACTGTAACATAAACAATTTCAATTCCTTTGTCATCTTTCCTAACTGAAAGGACTCTGGCCACGGTGGCAAGCACAGCTCTGGCAGACTTGTACTCCCCCGGAATTCGTTCTGCCTTACAAAAAGAACTGTTAGATTATATTCCTAAAACTAGCCATCAAGGTCTATTCTCTTATTTGGCTACTTCTTTCTCCAAAGATTGACTTCTATGGTCTAGCTATCAAAGTATTGAATCAAAAGCCTCTTTGGCTTGCCTAATTAACATGCCCAATCAAAATTAAACACTGCATCCTAACACTGGCTTTTCCATTTTATCTTTATTTTTTATTTTTATTTTTTTTTATTTTATAGATTAATCTTTTTTTATACTCCATATTTCATTCCCTACCCCCCCCCCATCCACCCTTTGACTGTTCCACATCCCACACCTCCTCCCCACCTCCCTGTCTCCACGTGGATGCCCCAAACCCTCACCCCACCTGACCTCTAAACTCCCTGGGGCCTCCAGTCTCTTGAGGGTTAGGTGTATCATCTCTGAATGAACACAGACCCGGCAGTTCTCTCCTGTATGTGTGTTGGGGGCCTCATATCAGCTGGTGTATGCTGTCTGTTTGGTGGTCCAGTGTTTGAGAGATCTTGGGGAGTCTAGATTGATTGAGACTGCTGGTCCTCCTGCAGAATCGCCCTTCTCCTCAGCTTCTTTCAGCCTTTGCTAATTCAACAACAGCGGTCAGCTGCTTCTGTCCATTGGTTGGGTGCAATTATCTGCATCTGACTCTTTCAGCTACTTGTTGAGTGTTTTGGAGGACATTCATGATAGGTCCTTTTTTTGTGAGCGCTCCATAGCCTCAGTAATAGTGTCAGGCCTTGGGACCTCCCCTTGAGCTGGATCCCACTTTGGGCCTGTCACTGGACTTTCTTTTCCTCAGGCTTCTCTCCATTTCCATCACTGCAGTTCTTTCAGACAGGAACAATTATGGGTCAGAGTTGTGACTGTGGGGATGGCAACCCCATCCCTCATTTGATGGTCTGTCTTCCTGCTGGAGGTGGGCCCTATAAGCTCTCTCTCCCTACTGTCTGGCATTTCATCTAAGGCCCCTCCCTTTGAGTTCTGAGAGTCTCTCACCTCCCAGGTCTCTGGTGCATTCTGGAGGGTCCCTCCACCTCCTATCTCCCGAGGTTGCCTGTTTCCATTCTTTCTGCTGGCCCTCAGGGCTTCAGTCCTTTTCCCTCACCCAATACCAGATCAGGTTCCCCTCTTCCCCAAACTCCTCCCTGCCCCATCCGTTTTCCCTCCCAGGTCCCTCTCTCCTTCCCTCTCCACTTGTGATTGCTTTCTTCTCCCTCCCAAGAGGGACTGAGGTGTCCTCACTTGGACACTTCAGCTTGTTGACCTTTTTGAGTTATGTGGACTGTATCTTGGGTATTCTGTACTTTTATTTTTTGGCTAATATCCACTTATTAGTGAGTACATACCATGCACATCCTTTTGGGTCTGAGTTACCTCATTCAGGATGATATTTTCTAGTTCCATCCATTTGCCTGCAAAACTTAGATGTCCTCATTCTTAATAGCTGAATAGTATTCCATTGTGTAAATGAACCACATTTTCTGTATCCATTCTTCTGTTATAAACTGCCATTTGCATCTGTCTCCTCTATTCAGAGGCAGTCCTCCCTGCCTCCAATGAATACTCCTCCTCACTCTCCCTTGTTTCCTTCTCCTTTATCCTCTATCTCCTGTCTTTGTCCCTTACCTGGCCCTCTGTCCCTCCTGGGCAAATAAATCTCCATTGTGCTGAGAAATTGGTCTTGGGGTCTTGAGCTGATAATTTTCCATTCAAAATCTTGTAGCATTAAATAGCTTCCCATTTTCTCTCCAGCCCAGATAGCCCCAGTCTTTTTGAGTTTTGCTACTCAGCAACTGTAGGAAGTCTTGGTGATTTTGTGACTGTTTTATTTTACTTAGTATTATGTCTTCAAGTTTCATCCATGCCTAAGCACATTACAAAATTTTCCTCCTTGGCTAAATAATCTCACACTGTGGTTGAAAGGACTCCAAGTTTGCTCCTACCTCCAAGTGTGAGTTCCTCTCTCTCTCTCTCTCTCTCTCTCTCTCTCTCTCTCTCTCTCTCTCTCTCTCTCTGTGTGGGGGTGGGTGGGTGCAGGTAAAAGGTTGGTTTTAGGTGTCTTCCTTCACAATTTTCCAGTTTTCAGACAAGACTTCTCACTGAATCTGGAGCTCAACATCTTCTATAGACTGGCTAGCCAATAAGTTTCATGGATCTGCCCACCTCTGCCCTAGTTCTGTGTTTAAAGCCATATGTGACCACATCTGGTTTTTACATGGGTGTTGATGATACAACCACAGTTCATCCTTCTAGAGTGGGCACAGGCTGACTGAGCCATATTCCTGTCGTGTAGCTGTTTCTTCTGAGATAACTGTGCATCTTGGAGGGAAGTATATTAAGATTCAGAATGTTAAAAAGGAGTGAAACAGTGCCGGGCGGTGGTGGCGCACGCCTTTAATCCCAGCACTTGGGAGGCAGAGGCATATGGATTTCTGAGTTCGAGGCCAGCCTGGTCTACAGAGTGAGTTTCAGGACAACCAGAGCTATACAGAGAAACCCTGTCTCGAAAAACAAACAAACAAAAACAGACAAACAAAAAAATAAACCAAAAAAACAAAAAGGAGTGAAACAGCAGGATGGACTAAAAAGGAAGTTGGTTGAGATGCAGGAGGGAGAGACGTTCTATCCTGCAGGGAACCTCCCTATGTTCAGCAAGTGAACAACCAAGAAGCTTCACAAAGCCCCTGAAACTGGCCAGATTCACTCCTCTCCCCTGCCACCATTAGATAAGCAGTGCAGATGGCTGAAAGACACTCTCAGGCAGGCCGAGCTGCCGAGTGGAATCTCAGACCGACTACATTTCCTATAATGGACACTCTCATACCTGCTGAGCTGCCTGTTCAACAGTGTGCTCCAGGTCCACAGCCTCTGTGAGCTGTCACCCATGACCCAGCCCAGAGGAGTCTACATCTTACTACAGAGACACTCACTCATCCATGTTTACTGCTGCTCTGTTCATAGTATTCAGAAACCAGAAACAGCTTAGATGTCCATCAACCGATGAGTGAGTTTACAGTGGAATATTATTCAGCTGTTAGGAAGAATAAAATTATGAAAATTGCATGTAAATGGGTGCAGCTAGCAAACAATCACCCTGGGTGAGACCAGCACTTTACTTGGCCTTAACCAGAGAAGCTCCTTTCTGCAGTAGATGGAAAGCAACAGGGAAGCACACAATGGCACAATGTGTGCTGTGAGAGATTTTAGAACACTCCAGTCCCAAGTGGGGTGTTTTCATCAAGCTCCTCCCCTCAGGACTCATGGATCTGTGTAGAGGAGCGGTGGGAAGATTCAAGAGACAGAGGTAACGCACAACTCCCAGGCATCCATGCCTTCCAGACACACAGGACTGATGTACATATGAACTCATAAAGACTGTGGCAGCATGCACAGGGTCCACACGGGGGAGTGGACACGGGTTCCCTACCCCTAATCAAGAGACTATCTCCTATTGACATCTGCTTGCAAAGGGTAAATGCAGTTCTCAAATGGAGTCTCACTGGATATATTACCCAGACATAATGAATGACAGGTTCCATGCCCAGGAGTAGATGGCCGACTCCAAAAGAACTCAATACTTTTATAGACATTTTGCCAAATTTTGCTTTATCTGAGCATTTTAAAACTTGGTCTTTTGATTGTATATTTTGGTTTCACTTTTTTGGTGAGGATTTGTGTATGTGTGTGTGTGTGTGTGTGTGTATGTGTGTTTCTTGGTTTTGTTGGTTTGTTTTTAAAGAGAGAGAGAAAGAGCATGGGGTTGGGTGTGTTGGGGAGGTGGGGGAAGAGTAGAAGGAGTCAAGGAAGGGGAAAAATCTGATTAGAATACACAATGTAAAAAAAAAAAATCTTCTCAGTTGAAATTTTTAAAAGGCAAAAAGAAAGAGAGACACTTTTGTTGCCTGAATGGGATTAGCTGATGTTCTAACTGATCTAGCAATCAGGTTCCATTATAATGTTCAGCTCCTACATCTGTGAGATTCTTCAAATGCTCCTGGCACCATCACTTGATCAGCTCATTCCCTCATCTGTGAACTAAATAACTATTGCCACACACTAGTGCTCACATGCCCCCCTGCTCTGACTGTAATTGGGGAAACTATAGTTTGAATTGTCTTCCTGCCAGATTATCTGGTCCTTCCTATATCAGGGATGTTGGTGGGGAAGCCTGGGAAGAAGGAGCAAAAGACTTCACTAGATTGAAGTAGGAAGTGGCTGTTCAGGTTTGCATATCGTGCCCCAGTGATGTATGTGTTGGGGGCTTGGTGCCCAGGCTTGTGGTACAGGGGGTTGTGGTGGTTGTTTTAATAGATGAGGACTACATGGCAGTCCTTGGGTCATGGGAATGGGAACATTGAACTCAAAAGTGCATGAAGGACATTGAGTGAGCTTTTGGTGTTCTCTGGCAACAGCATGCTTCCTGGGTAGAGATGAAACTGCTTGCCTTAGCTGAACTTTGAGGCCCCAGAGCAGTAAGGTGAATCATGTCTCCTTCATCGGTCTGACTCAGATACGTCATTGGTGATGACGGCCAGCTGACTAAGACAGTGGTTCTTAACAGAACATAACTATAGTATGGCTCTTATCACTCTTGCTTTTAGAGTTAATTTGTAAACCATTACATAAGAACATGAAGACTGAATATCAATGGGGAACCATTCCATGGTTTGATACAGGTGCGCATCCTAGAAAAAGTGAATTTAATTTTAAAAGAAGACTGAGATACAACACAGCAAATGGAGCCTCTAGAACTGCTCAGGCGTTCTGCTGCAGCACAAGAGCAAAGGAAACCGGCATGCTGATGCTTAGAGGGCTAGCAGGCTTGGAACCAGCCATGCCCCGAGCAACCCAGGAGGTTGAGAGCTTCCCCTGAGCAGTCCTGAAAGGTCTGGAGAAGCTCAAATAGGTCTGTTGTTTCAAGGAAGTACATAAAAATAAATAAACTGTAGGCTGAGTTCCCATAAATTCTACACTCTCATCCCCACCTGCAATAAGCTTTCTTTCTACAGAGACACTTTCATTTCATGAACAGGGCTTACTATAATGGTTTTGGTGTTTAAATGAATAAGTAAGGAAGCCAATGGACAGACTCTGTGCCTGGTTTTCTTCCCACCCATTGGTCTCTCTCTCTCTCTCTCTCTCTCTCTCTCTCTCTCTCTCCTTGTGTGTGTGTGTGTGTGTGTGTGTGTGTGTGTGTATGTGTGTGTTTGTGTACGTATGTATGCTTGGTGTTAGCATATACCTTTCTTTAGTCCCAGAACTCTGGAGGCAGAGGAAGGAGGATCTCTCAGTTCAAGGCCAGCCTGGTTTACCTACATAGTTTCAGAAAAGTCAAGGGTACACAGAGTAACCCTCTCTTGAAAAACTACTACTACTACTACTATTACTACTACTACTACTACTACTACTACTACTATCACCAGTCTGCTTTGAGGCGTCTGGATTTCCAAGATGTTCCATTGTCTGGTTAGGAAGTCAATATTTTCCTATCAAGTTATTCATTATTTGCTTTTTTAAAAAAATTCTAAGTCAATACCTTTTAAAGACAAGAATGTCTTTCAAGGAGACTAACCTATGGCACAGATAAGAATGTCCAGGAGTTTTCATTAGTAAAGGGTTGGTGACTTGAGAAAATGTGTGTTTGTGCATTTCCCACTTTGGCCCTTCATATGAGTCTTTCTCACTTTCTTGTTGAGAACAGCCAGGCTCAGGGATGCCATGCCCTTTGCTCTACATTCTACAGCCAGCACAGGGCACTACTGACCCTACGCCGGAGTTCACTGTCTCTGCCACATCTCATAGTTAAGTACCATTTAGTTAAATAGTTAAAGCCTTGGGAAGCCAGGTTTGCATCAGCAAATATTGGGCAAATGATGCTTGATCCTGTCCTTAGCAACCTGAATGCCCGTGTGCCATAGTCTGGACATCTGAATCATTCCATCAATGGATCTATTTGGTCAAGTATGTTTCTGACGGGATGATAATGATGAATATCATATCATATCCCAATAATGCCAGCAACTTTGCTTAACAACGAGAGCAACTGGCAGTACTAATGCTCCAAGTGTTGAAATATTGAGGACAAGAGAACTCCCAAAGCATCTTGTTTCCCAGCGCCCCAGGGGATGAATCAGCAGGATCGTGCTTCCCATAGCTCTTTCAGGATATTTTCTGTATGTCTCCACAATCAAGCAGTGTGTGATGAGCTGTTTGGCTGAGAAACCAGAGTTGAGAGAATAAACAGGGTTGATGGAATAAACAGTCGGCCCGAGTGTGGGGAAGGGCAGTGAGCAGGCCTCAGCTGACTTGCCTCATTCTTGGCCTCCTGGGAGCAGTCCCATCTTCCCCCCCCCCCCCATGTGAACTTGTGTGAACTAAGACTTGAAGCTGAATTGTTTGGTTTCTCATTGACTGGTGCGAGGTTCTGGGCAGACACTGACTGGATAAAGAAAGAGCTTCATGACAAACCCACATGTATGCACATGTACACACAGAGGGAGACACCCATGTACAAGCACAGGTAAGCACAAGCTTGTGTGCGCATTCACGTAAGAAGCTTGAGATGATTCCCTAGTCGAGAGAAGTGAGATCTTTGTTTCTGATTATTATGATTTACATCTCAAGTTAAGTAACACATCTTTCCAAAACGTTATTGAGTGCTCACCCGCCCCCCCCAGGGCATTTAAAGGTGCACAATATCCATAAACTGAACAGTGATGCTATTAAATGGGTAAGTTAGGCTAAGGGTGGGAAAGAAAGCTCGTGGGAGAGCTTTGCAAAGAAATGAAGAAGAAATCCCATATTGTCAGTGGTTGAGGAAACCACTGAGAGGTGCAAATCCCAACGAGGGCATGAGCATGGGGCACAGCTGTTTATAGTTGTATCTGGACACATGAGGGACCTGAGCTGACTTCCTTGCTGAGCACTATGTGGGAGGAAGTTGTAAGCCTTAAAACTTTCATCAGCATAGTCCTGTGCTTCAGGCACTTTCCAAAAAGCTAGTACAGTTTGTTATAGTCTGTGCAGCAGAACAGCTGCCTTTGGGAACTCTGTGGTGAGGTCACTGAACTGGGTACCGGAGGATGGAGAGCTGATGGCTATGGATAACAGGGATGCATATGTCTTCTGCACTGGTCAGGAGCTCTCAGTGATGTCCAACCTGAGCTATGAGCTACCAGTGTGAAGTTGTAAAGGCAGGTCAGGCAGATCTCCTGGCCCAAGGCAGTATCACTTGAGTTAAGAACACATAACTGCCCCCACTCACCCACACCAAGGCTCTCCTAGAAATGTAGGGATGGTGGATGGACTCTGTGGATTCAGCCTGAGAGCTCCCCTCCTATCTTAGAGAATAAAAGCACATATTTTGGGGTGTGCCCGTGTGCAGAAGGTCAATGAATCCTCAGTTTTCAGTATTTCTAAGTTTATTTATTAGGGAGTGCTAGAATGGAGCCCAGGGCTTCATGCATTCTACGAAAGAACTCTTATCACTGTTGTCCTGACCTCGTGGATGCTGCTCTTGAGTGAGAACCAACAGGGGATCACCTTGTTTAGGGTTCTCAGCAGGAGGGTTTCCTCATGGGAAGAGAATCCTGTTCTCTGTTCACAGACAAATAGACTTATAACTGAGAGACAGTGATGCACAATCAAGGCCAAGGCCTTGGCTTGTCCTGTCTCCTTTCCAGATGTTCACATTAAACATCAAATCGACATTCCTGAAGAAGTAAGAGTCTTTCAAGGTGACATTTGTCCTCTTGGAACTGAATCTGGAGTTTGGGGTATGAGTTTCCTGAAGTAGAGGTTGGGCAGATCCTATAGACAGTCAGAGCTGCCCCCGCTTCCTTGGGAGAACTGAAGTAGAGGTTGGGCAGATCCTATAGACAGTCAGAGCTGTCCCTTGCTCCCTTGGGAGAACTTGTCCTGTTTTCCCTCTTCTTTCCTTACCTCCTGTTCAGTGCTTTGCAGGTCTCTGGCAGCCAACCTCTCCTGTGAAGCTTTCTTCGGCCTCCTCAAGCCTTAGACAGGCTCTCCCACATCCAGTGGATGTCGCATGGTGAGAGGATCTTAGAGTACTGAATAATGGTGTAGTCCACTTACTTTCCAAGCTAGAGGCAGATGGGTGGGGGGAAGTATCCCAAACACACTAAGCTGTAGAGCAATCGTGATTCAATAGGTTCATCTTTCAGTTCTCTTCTGAGCAGCGCTTCGGAGGCCATTTCCAGTGGGTTTTCTTTTTCTGGTGAGTAGTTGCTGGGGGTGGGGGTGGGGTGGGTGGCAGGCAATGGAATTTGAGAATGGTTACTGTGTTATATCACTTAGCAACCTCCACAAGAGCCACCAAAGCCTTGATCCCTGTTTGATGTAAGGTGGAATGGGGTCTGGTCAAAGCCAAGGACTCTGCATAGAAGGTGGTTGAGTTGCTACAAAACACACTTTCTTTCTTTCTGGAAAGGAGAGCCAACTGCATTAGCAAACTGAACAACAAGGGCAAGCATTTTCCGTTTCTTCAGATATATTTGGTTTGGTTTGGGTCAAGGCTGCGGAAGGGAAGAGCAGAGAATCCAAACAGCATGTGCCAAGGATTTGCTGAACAAGTAAAAAAGATGCTGATGGGCATGGTGTTACGTGACGACGGCCAATTACCAAGAGTAAACAAGGATGCTAAACGTTTGAGTAGAAACTAACTGAAGGCTCTAAGTGACTCCAGCTAATACACAGATCAGGCCAACAACAGACACAGAGGTTTGGAGAGAGGATTTTACAGTTAGAAGCCATGATTGGTTTTAAATTTAGATACAGAAATGTAAAGCTGTAAGAACTACTTTAAAACTTCAGGGATTGGGGGTTGAAGAGAGAGGGCTCAGAGGAAAAGACAGAGATGCCCAAGCCTGCCAGGCTTGGGAGAAAAACAGCTAAGAAAACAAAAAGCAACTTTCAAATACTCTTTTCCGAGGGAGAGAGTGCAACATATGCCAGGACCAAAAAGCTTTACAATGTAGCCTGTTGCAAAGGAATGGTCCACCACAAAGGAGTATAATCTCTCCTGTGCTACCAAGTGAAACTGGTTTAACTTTGTAACACTGAGGTCCAGTTAAAATACAAGTGCATAGTCCCACAGTAGATGACAAGTCACTCTCCCTCTGCAGTGACACTCCCTCTTCAGCAAAGCTTCTTTGATAAAGTGTCAAGTGCCCTTAAAATGTCACCTGAGGCATTTATTTATTTAGTAACAGCAGTCGAGAGCCCAAGGCTTTTCTCAATACAATATAGCACACCATTTACATTACATTACACCATTTACATTAGCATGTGATCATGAACGAGGGTCACCAGTCTACACTGCGAGCTAGGGATAGAGGCCTGTCTGCGATATGTCCAGTTACCTTCCCAGATTCTCATGAAACCCCATTCTCTCCAAGTCTGACCTTTTGCCTCAGGTTTCTGTCATCTCTTAGGCCAGCCTTCAGTGTCAAGAACAGAGTAGTCAGGGGGTGATCAGATCTGGAGAACACACTTACACATTTCTGAGTTGGCCACTAGGTCCTCTGGACCTTCATTTTCCTGGAGATCATTGTTGGGTGGGTTTGTATTAGTGCTAAGAACAAAATTGCCCAATATCTTATGCAAGTTTTCCTGGTAACAACCTTTGCCCTGTAGCCTATTCTGCTTTCCATAATCCTGCAGGTGCCCTCCCCCAACAACGTCACACCAACTTCATTTATTTATTTATTTTTGAAAATTGAGGGGCTGAGGATATGGTTCAGTTAGCAAAGTGATTGATACACAAACACAAGGACCTGAGTTCAATCCCTTAAAACCCAAAGTTTAGAAATCTAGTGTGGTAGCACCCAGCTGTAATCCCAGAGCTGGAGAGACAGAGACAGGAAGGCCCTGGGTGCTTTGTGGGCAGTCTTGGTAAACCAGTGAGCTCCAGATTCAGTGAGAAACCCTGTCTCAAAAAATAATGTGGAAAGTAAATGATAAAGCTACGTGGTGTCAATCTTTGGCCTCCACACACATCCACTCTTAGGCTTGTGTACACACATATACACAGACACACACACACAGACAAAGGCACACACCTAGAGACAAAGGCACACACAGACAAAGGCACACATACAAACACAAAAGGCACACAGAGACACACAGAGACACAGAAAAAGACACACACACACAGAGACACATACACAGACACACACATAAAGACACACACATACACACTGAAACTCACGTGGCATTTTCAGTTGTTGCTGCTTAGAAGTTTGCTCAGATAAACTGATGAGTAATCCTTGAAGGTACAGCTTGTGACCAGGAAAGTCCAAAGTGGCCACACTGTAACAGAATTCTAGGGCCCTGCAGAAGGAGCAGAACCTCTGGATGTTGACTTGGGTTCTTCATCCCCAATTCCAGATGTTAAAAACAAGTTCTCGGAAAGGAACTTCATGTTAACTACTTAACAGAAAATTGGAAAGCATAAAGGGATTGTGCTGTGAGATATGAAGTATACTGTAATCCATGCAACTCAATGGACTGAAGGTTTTCTGTGAATCAATGATTGTAGATATTGTCACACTGAATGGCCGAATGACTTGAAACAAAATTGTGAACTTTTCCAGTACGGCTTCAAGAAAAATAAACTTTCTGGTTACGTTTCTCTGTCCCTTCTGTTCTCTTATATTTAATTTTCAGTATATATGGTTAATGCATGGCCTAGGGTGGAATATGTTTGCCTGCACATGTGGAAACCAGAGGCTGATGTCCAGTGCCTTTCCCAGTTGCTCTTCGTCTTATTTGTTGAGACAGGATTCTCTAGATGCTTTGGCTGGACTGGCTAGTCACCAAGTCCATGGGATCTGTCTGTCTCTGTAGGCACTATGGTCACAGAGGCATGCCGCCATTTCCAGCATTAGCCTGGGGGTTGGGAACCTGAGCTCAGGTTGTTACCCTTATGCAGCAAGTATTTTACCCACTAACCCATCTCATGGCTCCCTTCAGCTCTTCTAGGTGAAAATGGAATGTATGTAATTTCTCGAAGCTGCAGATTATGAAGTTCTAAGATTGCTGTATCTGTTCTGTGCTCTCCTCTGGGTGACAGCTCTGGTAAAACTGTCATCTACCTGCAAGGCTCAGGAATCAAGTGCAGAGAGATTAACTCAGGCCATTCAGCTGTCCACAGAGCAACCCAGATTCTGCCAGAGTGCATGCTTGCACCTAGTCTCAGGCTCCCTCAGCAAGAAGAGGTATCACCACTGTGTCCCCAGAATCAAAGTGAACATGCTCAATATTTTGATCCCATTTAGCCTCATGATACCATTGATTTTCACTTGGAAGACACTTTACACTAATGTGGGGTAGGGGACCAGGGGCTGGATTTCATGTAGCTGGATTTCAGGAATCCAAATCAAATTTTCATTCTCCATTACACCAAAAGAATCAGTTTCCTCCCATAATTTAAAAGTTTTTTTAAAAAAATTCAATTTTTTTAAGACAAGAATTAACAGCTACATTTATCTTACCATAATATGTCAAGTAGTATTCAAAGTCACGTGCATTAACTATTCATTTTGTTCTCATTACATGATGAGGTTGGTAGTTATGCCCATTCTACAGGTGGATAAACTGAAGCACATATTGGTTGGCCACTTTCTTCATACCACCTTGTGTAGGTGTTCCCAGCAGCCTGGTTTCAACCAACTATTTCACCAACAAGTTGAGGACTGCTCACACATTCTGAGGGCTAGCAATGCAATGAATCTAAGCATGAAATCCAGGCTGGTTTCTATCACAGTTGACCCTAGAATTGACTATTTTATCACTAATGGGAGTGGAGCTGCTCCTGTTGCTCTCATGGCCAAAGGTTCCAGAAGAAAGCTCTGACCCTGGGAAGAGCTATAGAGCCTTACACTTTTCCAGCATCTCCGAGATGACAATGTCTGACTCTCACTCTCTTTCCTGTGATTTGGTTCCTCTGCCCTGTTTTGTCTGCTGTCCAATATATGAAGCAATGTCTTATACATTTTCTCATGTGCTGTGAATGAGGTCTTGGGTGTGTAGGGTAAGATTAGGAGCTTCACTGTATAGTAAGAAAGCTGTAGCTCCCAGACACTTAAAGCCACAACAGTGGTACAACTGGGAAATCTTAAAACCAAGCATTCTGATTCTAAATGTGCTTCAAACTGATCCCCAGTTCCTTTGGCTATTGGAACCAGCCTTTCATGGTGGTAGCTTCCGTGGACAGCTTCAAAGCATCCACAAAGCTCTCTCCTTGTTCCTTTAAACAAGCCTCTATGAAATGGTACCGCCAGCCACGGAAACTGGGGCGGGTTCACTGCTACACTCTACACACTATGTTGTGCCTTGCCATCTCTGCTTGCCATGGACATCTAAGCAAAGATGGTGAAACTGTTGGAGCTACCTATGTGTGCAGACACAGGTTGAAGACAGTCCATTGCAGGGTAGGGTTTTGTTTCTCTGTGTGTTCACTCCAGAGAGGGCAAAAACTGACTAGATGTGGTGTTCTGACTAATTTCTGTTAATTAAATACAAACTAGAGTCCCCTGGGAAGAGGGAAGCTCAACTGAGGGACTGTCCTCATCAGGTTGACCTGTGGGTGTATCTGTGGGACATTTTCTTGACTGACAATTGATGGAGAAGGCCCAGAGCTAGTGGTGGTAGATCAATGTAAAGAAGGTAGCAAGCCAGAAGTAGAGATTGAGGCAGTAAGCAGAGTTTCCCTCTGGTCTCTGCTTCCGTTCCTGACTCGGGTTTTCCTGCCTTGACTTCTGTTGATGATGGACGGGCACTTGGAAGCATGAACTAAACTTTCTCCTCCCTAAGTTGCTTTTAGCCAGTGTTTTGTCACAGCAACAAACGCTAACTAGAACAGGTAGGCTGAAGGTGCCAAGAGGCCTGCATGTGGTCTCCTCAGGGACTCTGGTTCAGAGTTCACAGGCTCAACTTAGCTGGAGGTTGGATACTCGCACCCCATGAACTTCAGAACAACCCTAGCACTTCCCCCAGGCTGTCTCTGTGGCCTGGAAGCAGGTTCTTAGAACTGTGTATTCTCACATAGCATGCCTTAAGAAACTCACTCTTAAGGAAAACTAACATCCCAGTTTCTGACAGCCGAGAAGAAGAAAAGGGAAGCAAATGGAGAAATAAAACGGTAGGAAAAAAATGAAAGGGGGCAGCTAACAATATCTTCTGTGAGAAACCTTAAAGCTAACGTTTACCAGCAATTCCCTCACAGGCACAAGCAATTAGTGGTCCTGGAAGAAAGCAGTGGCCAATACTAAGAGACTCAGAACACCAGAACATCAGGCTGGGTGGAAAGTGTGTGCAGCACCAGACACTATGTGCAGAGAGAGGCCCTAGGACACGGGGTCCTGGCTCTGGGGCTCACAGCCTCAGGCTGGAGAAATAGGCTCTGCCTCTGAGAGGGATCTGTGCGGCTATGCGAACAAGGCCAGCCATTCATCTCTTCTATGTTGTGGAGGCTGGTTTGGCAGCAGGTGCCTGGTGATTGTGTGTAGCTGGGATGGTCTTGGTATAAAAGGGGAACCAGGAGAGAGCAGTGTGTGCGTGTATGCGCATGTGTGCGTGCGTGTGTGCGTGCGTGTGTGCGTGCATGCTCACGTACGCTGTAGGAAAGGCTAGGACTTGGTGACCTGTGTGGTTCTGAGATGATAGACTGCCATTGTGACCATGACCTGCTTATTGTCCTTAGTGAATTCTGTTTCACTTCTTTGGGGCCAGACAAACTAAGTTTTACAAGCATCTGAGGCTTGCACTGCTAACTAGCTCACCGTTTTCGTGTCTCCACCACCTCCTTTTCTCCCCCCACAGTCCTGGAGTGCCAACTTCTTTCTTACTACTCTCTTTCTGGGAAAGGCATCTCGTCCACTTCTCTCATCATGCCCGCTACAAACCCACCTCCCTGCCAGTTTGTACAGGGTGGCCTGATCCACACCCCCACAGACACAACGGCCTCGCCACTGCTGGCCCCAGGTGGTTTCCCACCCCAGGGAGCCCATGTCTTTAAATGATATCCCATGCTTGCAAAAGCAAATGGATCTGACAGGGTCCCAGTGGCCCATGGGGAAGCCCCCTAGTTAGTTGCCTGTCCTTGTTAGCAAGGCTTTTGCTTCAAACCTCCTTCTAGCCAGACAGCTGCATATCTTCACACTCAAGACTCCTTTTCTCCTTACCAAGTGTTTTCCAGGATTTGGGACATTAAATGTATATGAGGACTGCTTCTCACTCAGGATGCAGGCTTCTGGATTTGACTTTAGTGTGTGCATCCCTGTAGTCAGCTACTGTGTATGTATCAACGTGTTAAGTCTTTTAAAACACTCACTCCTTAGTTTCCAACCTCTGGAATGTTGTGGTAGCAACCCGTGCTCACTAGAATGAGAGAAGGCAAGCAGAAAGGAAGTACCCAGCACAGGACCTGGTTTATGGACAAACACTAGTTCAATAATAGTTTTCATAGTACTATTGTCTTGTTTTTTTCAAACAAGTAATAATCATAATGGATATGAATAGGTAGGGACATCTGATGACTTTGTAGGACAGGAAAAGAGAAACACACGTCTCTTCTCTGTTGTCACCCTGCATCCTTGGCAGCTGTACCTCTCTCCTCACTCCTCCACATGGGCTGATCCTGAACCAGGATCCAAGGGATGATAGAAAACTAGTCTGTCCCCACAAGACACTTCTAGCAGGACATTTGAGTATTCATTTGCATGTGTAAGCTTGGGATATTACCAAATGAGCAAGTTGTACCTGGGAGATGTCAAGGAATGACATGGCTGCTCAAAAGCTATCAGTGGAGTCCTGTGACACAAGAGCTAGATGGTCTTCCCTGCTACCTTTTTCTAGTAATGCAGATTTGAAGCCTGGGGCTCAGTGACATCCAAAGGAAGCTGGGGATTAAATCATTGCTGCTGTCTCCCAGGGCTTTAATCCTTTCCCAGAGTGGTGCAGGCCAGTCCTGTGCTTCTTTCTGTTCTGTGCTGGCCGTTCCTGTCAGTCACACCTGGCAGGCAGAGAGGCAGAACTGGAGGCAGATTTGGTAAAACACCGTTTAAATCAGAAATTCTCATATCAAGGGCCAGCAGGACACAGACTTTGAATGATCTAGACCAGGCCCAGTGGGGGAAGTATTTCCCTTTGAAGAACCCACAGGGAAGACAGAAGGTTCACCTTTTAAAATCTTCTTTGTGTAGAGGTGACATCAGACAAGAGAGAGGTTGGCCTACCTGAAGCCCCCTCAGCCCATCAGTTTCGCACCTTGCTCTTCTCCAGAGCTAGAATTAACATGGGCGGCAATGGTTCTCTCAGGCCTTGATATTAGCCAAGAATGTTGAGAGGCCTTGACAAATGTAAAATGCCATGCACACATGCAAGGAAATTAGGAGCTATCTACAGCACATGAGACTCCAAGCTTTCCTTAAACGATTCAGCGCGCTGGTTTCCAGTCACTCCAGGGCAGATCCAAAAATGTTTTAATAGATCTTTTTAAAGTGGCAGCCTCAAGGGTAGATCGAGTGAGGATGTATCCCTCTTTAGGCTCTGTGTTCTCAGGCAACACTACGACAGACAGAGTAACCGAAAGCCCTGGACAGGTTTCCTCACAGTGGTGTTTAAGGAAAGTAAGAGAGCAGCTCAGTACAGAACAGCAGGAAGATCTGAGAGAAAGTAGCCTCTGCAAACAGGACAAAAGTAAAAACCAGCCCCAACCTCCTGCAAGGTTGTACAAAGGTGTGTTTCTTTGTTAACGCAACCATTTCTTGAGATTGGTAACAGTTCTAGCCTTCCCTGGGTATTGATACTGTATTTTAGCTTATGAGACTGATAGCTCCCTAGACCTCACCAGCAGACCACAGGCTCTGGCTATTCAGCTGTCTGGGGAGAGAGCAAAAGAGGTTAAAAGGAATTGTTTCTCTGGACTTTCTGGTTCATGCAATTCTACATTGTGGGTGTGTAGATATGTAAAATACATTTAGACTCTGCAACACACACACACACACACACACACACACACACACACACACACACAGCAGAGATGGTAGCAAGCTGGGCTAGATAATGAACAGACAGGCAATAAACAACCTGGCCATATTATGAGAACTTCCTTCTGCTAGCTCAGCTATCCCTACAGTAGATGAGTCTGGGCATGTTGGTCCCTGCAGCCGGGATAAGGGGAAGAATTCGTTGGGTGGGGCTGACTTTATATTTGCTGACAAGGAGAACTGCTCTTTGTTAGCGGGGAAAGGTGGCAATCTAACATACACAGCAGACCATGTGGTTGTTGTTGAGGGCCAGTTTGGCTCCAGCTGGAAGTTTGAGAAAGAAAGATTATGCAAAACATCAAATGACTCTGGGATTGGCAAGTGTTTCAGGATGAAAGGGGACCTTGCAGGGCGGAGAGAATTTCTCAAGCGTTAGACATTATCTCTCCTGGGTATTGTGGTGGGTACCTGACTATGCATGTTGGGTCAGACTACACCCTGCTTCAACTATACCATATTGTCCAACACAGTGGCTTTCCAGGGCTGTGTACTGTCCTGTGAGTGCAGACTCAGAGGTGAGATGACTCTGCACCTTGGTGGCAACCACGTTCCACACCACCTATGAGGACAAGTAAGGACTTTTCAAGATTTTTTTTAAGAGTATGAACTTATTAAAGTAAATTGGGGCATATAAGTAGATCAGAATCATATGAGGAAAATAAAGCCTGAGAACTGATTAAACATGCCAGGGTGCAGATAATTCAACACCCTTACCTGGACCCCGTTCAAAAGAGGGCACCTAACGCAGCAATGTTGACTTGTAAGCTAGTGTGAGCATCAAAGGTCTCACTAGCAGAGAGCTCCCCACTACCCCAGGGGCTTCGGCTTATTGTGATCTCCAAGCCTCTGACCTGGCCTCTATGAATCGCCGTCAGCCTATTTGTTCATCCGCGTGATCCCAGGCTTATTTTTCTCTTCTCTAGCCTTCATGGTCCTGGACCTTACATGGGCAGCTCACCTGACTCTTCTCAACTCTGGGCTTGCTGAGTCTCCAGCAGGCCCCTGGCAGGCCCTCAATAAGCTCACTATTTGAGTCCTACAGTGTGTCTGTGCCAGCCTTCTGATTGCCCTGCAGGAAAGCCTCTTTGGGCTTCCTGCTATACTTAAGGCTTTGCAGCCATCCTGTGACCTACATGTGGTTATATGTCATTGTATTTGCTGTGTGATGTGTGACTGAAGACTTCACAGTTGTAATTAAGATGGGAGTAAAGTAACTTGTATTTGCCAACCAAGAACAACAGGTATCTTCTTGAAAGTTGCAACCAATGAAAATCTCTCTATGAATTTATTGTTATTTACACCATGGGAAGGTATGAATATGTTTATGTTTCTCATGTAGTATATTATAAGTCAGGGTTCTCTAGAGGAATGAAGCTGATAGATAGATAGATAGATAGATAGATAGATAGATAGATAGATAGATTAGATAGATAGATGTAAAGATGGCTATAGAAAGGAGATTTATTAAAATGTCTTACAGACTGTGGTTCAGCTAGTCTAATAATGGCTGTCTATTAACAGAAGGTCCAAGAATCTAGTAGTTGTTCAGTCCTGGAGGCTGGATGTCTCAGTGAGTCTTCAGTGTGTGACAGAATCCAGAAGTGGGCTCTATTGCCAGTGAAAGAATGGACTTGCAGGAGAGGATGGGAGTAAGCAGGCAAAGAGAGCCATCTTCCTTCTTCCATGCCCCTTATACAGGCTGCTATCAAACTGTGTGGCCCACATTAAAGGTGGATCTTCCCACCGCAGAAAATCTGGATTGAAAGTAGGTCTTCCCACCTCAAATGATTCCATTAAGAAAGCAGTCCTTCATAAGTGAGCCCGGCCAATTGAGCTTTAGTTAACTCCAGATGTAGTCAAGTTGACAACCAAGAGTAGACATCACACACAGCGTGCTCACAACAGAATGTTTGTCAAAATTCATGAAATCATGTACCCAGAAAGGATGGACTCATTGCATACCAGATTACAACTCCAATAGCTGAGCGAGGAAAAGAGATGGGAGCTTAGCAGGTTTTCAAAGCCAGGGCCTGCTGCTCTGAGCCACTAATGACTCTTTTAAAATACTAGACTTAATTTTTTGTTAAATCAAAACAATCTCATGGTAAGTCTCAACCCTCTCCGAATGTGTGGGAAGCAGGGGGTAGGGGGTGGGCAGCATCTGTAGTTTCCAGAACTATCTGTACTGTTTTGGTCACTTCATTGTTATTTTTAACTTTATTTTGTTTATTATTATTGTGTACGTTGGTGAGCACACACACACCACAAGGCACGCATGCATGTCAGAAAATAGTCTGTACCATTCATCTGTCCCTCACCCTTCACCTAGGGATCAAACTCAGGTCAGCAGGCTTGCATGGAGGGCACCTTTACCCACTAAGCCATTCAGCCAGCCTATATTTTCTATTTATTTAGTTTTCTAATCGGGTCAAAGGAGTTTCTACACTAGTGAGAAAGAGAGCAAAGCCAAGCTACCAAGAAAAAAGACCAAAATTCACAACAAACATGCCCAGAGCCCCTCTTAATGTAGCAATAAAACTGTAGTTAATTATGCAAAGGCAGAATTGAATAAATTGATAATTTTTCAAACTAATTAAGATCAATATGATCCTAATCAAAATAAGAAAAATTATATATTTTCATGGAAATGTGGCTGTGAAGTTGAGCTGGAAGCATGGATAGGTGAAAATAACCAAGAAAGAAATAAAGAC
>NW_022196915.1:48622644-48656290 GCF_008632895.1 Mastomys coucha
AAAAAAAAACCCTAAAAACCAAAAACCAAAAACTCTTAATAATGCTTTAACAGAAAAGCCCCAGAGCAACAATGAACAGAAGAGAGTCAAGTCCCTCAGCACACTCAAATGTATGTTAACATTTACTGTAATAAAGTGACTTCAGATTGCTGGATGAAGCTGAAGTTTATTCTGGTGAATAATGCTGGTGCAATTCATTTTTCTGAGGATAGAAAGAGGCCCAAATCATATCCACAAACAAATTCTTGATAAAAATAATTAAAATAATAAAAAATAAATTTAATTAATTTATTTTTTATTTTTTTTAAATTTTAAAATAATTAAAATTTAAAAACTGAGAGAAGAGAAAATTATGATAAAGTTTCATCAGTTCCTCATGTTGGAGAATAGTTTTTAAGAGAAAAATGGGAAAGGATTTATAAAAGAAGACAGATAAGTCTTATACCAAAATTAAAAGCATTTATGTGTCAAGCTTAAAAAAATTCATGAGGCAAAATGTACCTAAAGGAAGAGTACAACATTTAAGGCAACAGTTACCATGGTTCACATATAGAGAGGTTCCAGGAACCAGCAACTAGAATATCAATATCTTAAACAGAAAATTCCTATTATTTGCAAGAAATAAATTGTATAAGTGGAAAATTTAGACAGTAAGCACTGAAAAAATAAAGTCCAATGTTTAAAATAAAATGGAAAGGAGATAATGTCTATAGAATTAGGGCATAATTTAAAGTTAGAGAAAATCCAGTAATTATATGCTTAGGTAGAGGTTCAGATAAATAGGAGCTATAGAAATGGCTCAGTGGTTAAGATGGTCTCATTGCAATGGGGAGGACCACAGCTTTGCATTAGGACCTAGGAACAGTTGGAGTCTGTGCTGGATGTAACCCCAGCTCCTCAAAGCTGGGAAAACAAGAGCTGCTGGGAGGGACCTGCCTCAAAAGACTATGCCAAGAGTGATATCAGAGGACACCCAACACCCTTTTCTGGCCTCCATGTACATGCACAGCTACATACACAATACACATGTACACACATAGACATGCACAAACATAGATACACACATAGATGTATACACACACAGACACACTTACACATAGACATGTACACACACAGATATCTATATAAAGACACATGTCGGGACATGTACACAAATACACAAACAAACAGTGAAACAGACACACAGACGTATACACAGACATACACAGAGGCATATATACACCCAGACACACATACAAGGGCATGTACGCATATGTACACACAGAAATGAGCGATGCAGACATGTATTCATGCACACACACACAGACACACACACACACACACACACACACACACATCTTTTTAGAGCCAGGAATGAGGAAACTCTCATGAACCTCTAGAGGAAGTGTGAGATTTTCAGGCTGAAATATGGCTACATATCCCAAATCTTAAAGTTGTAAATGCAGGCTCACCTCATAATTCCTCTGCAATGAATCCATCCTGAGGGAAGTTTTTTTTTTTTTTTCAAATGATATTTAAGGGTTTTGGTACAAGGACTTTATTGTAGTGTTATTTATAACTAAAAATGTATCAAAATGCATTTAAGGAATTACAGCACAGTTACAGATTGCAGAAAATTACATTCCCAAGGCTATTCAAAGGTTTGAAAGAAATATAAAATTAATATGAAATGAAACCAAAGAGGCTTCAAAGCCACATGGCTTGAGCTCTTCATGTCTGTCTGTCTGTCTGTCTGTGTCTGTCCACATGGCTTGGGCTCTTCATGTCTGTCTGTCTGTCTATGTATATCCACCCGTGGGTACGTATCACCTGTGCGGGATTGGCACAAATGGAATGACTGGTGGTTGCCAGAATAGTGAATTTGTTAGTGGGTTTTGTTAGCTTATTTGTTTTTTGTTTCAGTTTTTTTTTTATGAACAAAAGTTATTAGCTTTATTATCATAAATATTAGTTTTGTAGTTCTCTCTGCTACCGAGGGCTCCCCCTGCTGTACACTCAGGAATTATGATGGATTGGCTTTGATAGTCCGTAGTTGTTATTTCCTTTGTTTTCTAGAAGACTTTAATCTTTGGCCTAGTGGCACTCTCCATGTCTCATTAACCTTATATGCAAGATCTTTTAATTTGCATATTTGTAATGATATGTCATTATTAGTGGAGATATAATTCTTGCACACTAATCATTTATTTGAAAGGACCACTCCATGTGGCTTGTCAGATTCTGAAACATTTTCACCACTCCAAGCAGAAGCCTGTACCATTAGCCACCAGTCCCCCTCGGCCCTCCCCCAGCCCGTGGTAAACAGTGCACGGCTTTCAGGCATGAGCTTGTCAACTTCAGACACTCCATAAAATGGAGCAATTGTGAGCCTGCCTGTTGCATCTGGCTTCCCTCCCTGCCTTACAGTCTTCAAGGCTCATTGGTGCTGCATCTGAACTTTGTTCTTTTTACCACTGAATAATATTCCACTGTCTAAATACATCACATGTAGCCTACTTATTCACTAGTTAATAGGCATTTAGATTGTGTTTACCACCTTTTAGCTATTTTAATTAATGTTGTGATGAATATTCATGTGTACATTTTTATCTCGCATTTTAAATTCTCTTCAGTGAAATGCTAATGCATATTGTTACTCGATATTTAACATTCGGAGAACTAAGTCTTTTTATCACTCCTAAAGGAGAGTGCGTACTCACTGTCAGTCACCAGAGAGGGGGCTGCTCAACCATTCCAGAGTGACTACATCATTCTGTATGAAGTGGAATCTTTCTGTGGTTTGATTTGCATTTCGCTAATGACTATGAGTTTCTTTTAGGTGCTTCTTGGCCATTTGCATATTTTCTTTGGAGAAATATTTGCTTATATCCTCTGTCTCTTTTTAAGTATGAAATTTGTCTCTTTATTGTCAGGTTGCAATCATTTCCCTCTATCTCCAATACTAGATTCTTGCCAGGTGTGCGATTTATGGATTGTTTTTATAAATATTCCATAGTTATTTCTAATTTTTGTAATATTCTTTAAAACAAAAAATCTTTTAACTATTAATCAAATTCAAATATTTTCATCTCTTTTGTTGCTCATGCTTTTGGTATCACATCTAAGAACTCATTTACTGAGTCCAAGGACATGACATTTTGCAGGTGTGATACCCTCGGCACCTCATGGCTCCCGTTCTTAGCTGTAGGTCCACGTGCACTTTGGGAGCATCTCATGTTAGCATTTGAACATGGTGAGAGGGAGTCTCGCCTTCAGCCATTTATAAGTATGTTCTACTGCTTCAGCACCATTTCTCTATAAGCACGGCATTGCCCTTACTGCATTGTCTTCATCTCCTTATCAGAGATGAGTGTGTGCATTCTGGATCTCAGAACTATCTGTTGATCAGAATGCCAACCGCAGCTCTATCTCAGTCCTGAATGCTATGGGTTCACACTGTAGCTTTGAAAATTGAAACGTTAATACTCAAACTTTGTCTTCCTCTGATTTTTTATAAAATTTCCAAATTTCCAACTGAACCTTTGGATTGGCTGAAATGTTTATGTGAAAAGGTAGCTGACATTTTGGTAAAAGAACAAGGAAGCACACAGAATTATAACATAGAGTCCCAAGTCTGTGAGGAAAGACAGCATTATTTATGCTTTTTCTTTGAGTGGTGTTTTGCAGTTTCCATGTATATAAGTTACTGTATTAAATATATTTCTAAGATTTTTTTAAATGATAATATAGATAAAAGGTTCTTAAGGTTATTTCCTGAGTATGCATTGCTGGTATAGAAAACTGTAAATGGTTTTCAGCATCGTCTCTGCAGCCATAAGGCTACTGAACCAGCTTTGGACCATGATAGAGTTTTGTGATTTCTTTAGCATTTCCTATTTCAAGATAAGCAAATCCGGATACACTTATTTCTTCATTTCTAATGTGATGTTTTTAAATATATTTTTCTCCACTATGGCTGTGAGTCAAACCATCAGAGCAATGTTGAAAAACCTATTTTCTAATCTAAGGAAGAAGGTTTTCAACTTCTAGCATCAAGCATAATATTACATTTTCTCCTTTGTTTTATTTTATGTGTACAGGTGTTTTGTCTGCATTATGTGTGTGCATCAATGGATGCAGTACCTATAAATATGCATTGGATCCCCTGGAATTGGAGTTACAGACAGTTGGAAGCCACAGTGTGGGTCCTGGGAATCAAACACAAGTCCTCAGGAAGAACTCTTAGCCACTGAGCCATCTCTCCAGCCCCATGAAACATAATAGTAACTGTTTATGTTTATTTGGTGTAAACCAGAATGAGAGAGTTCCTTTCTATACTAATGTACTGGATGTTTTAACATGAATAATTTGTATGTGGATATAATCAGATGCTTCGTGTATCTATTGCAATGACCCTTTCTTTCTATCTATGAATGTGGTGTCTTAGCTTCTTTTCTATTGTTGTGACAAAACATCATGACCAAGACAGCTTATAGATGAAAGCATTTAATTTGGGGGCTCACAGTTTCAGAGAGATAGAGTCCACACCCATCGTGGTGGGGAACACGGCAACAGGCTGCAGCCATAGCACTGGGATAGTAGCTGAGAGCTTGCAACTGATCCACAAGCCTGAGGCAGAGAGAGGTGGGGAGGGAGCTAGCTGGAAATGTCTGAGGTTATAAAACCTCAAAGCCCATACACAGTGACACATCTCCTCCAATAAGGTCACACCTCCTAATCCTTCCCAAACAGTTCCAACAACTGGGAACCAATAATTCAAATACATGAGTCTATGGGGACACATTCTCATTCAAACCATGACACATGGTATATAGCATTTATCATTTTTAGTATGTTGAACCAACCTTGCATTCCAGGAGTAAATTCTAGTTGATCAGGGATAAAGGATTGTTTTTATAACCCTTTAAAAATATTGTATGCTGAATTGTGCTACTAGCTTTGTTAATTTCATTATATTTATAAGAAATGTTGATTTGTACCTTTGAGATGTCTTTGGCTGGTTTTGATACCTGATGTCACTACACTACTCTTATATAACGGCTTGTTTTTTATTCTTTTTTTTTTTTCTCTGAAGACTTTCCAAATGATTGGTCCTAATTGTTAAACACTTTATAGGATTTATGTGTGAAGCCATCTGGTTGGGTTTCTTTTTTCTTTTCTTCCTAACTTGGTCTCTTATTTGTATAGGTTCATTCAGATTTTTTATTTCTTCCTAAGTCCATTGAGGAGCTAAGAATGTTTACTACCAAGATTAAATTGTTCAAAACATCACAGACACAGTTTAATATTATTTAAGCTCTTTCTTTGAGAGGTGTTTTGCAGTTCTATTTTCTTGTCCATGTAAGAGTTTATCATTTCTTTGAGGTTAATAGTAATCTCTCTCTCTCTTATCCCTAATTTCAGTAACTGGTTTTCTCTCTCTCTTTTCTTAACCATTTTAGAGTAGGATCATCAACTTTGCTGATATGTGTAAAGATGCAGATTCGCTGCCACTAATTGTCCCTATTGTTTCTGTTTCCTCTATTTTCCTGTATTGGCCATTATTTCCTTCATTCTGCTTTTTATTAATTGAGTTTGTGTTCAGCTTTGTGTGAGTGTGTGTGTTTTCTAGTATAAGGCTTGCTTATTTTTATTTAAGATCTTCATTTTCAAAATAGATATAATTTTCATAAAGATTTTTACGACCATTTCTTATGAATATCTTCCATAAATGCTTTGGTATTCTATGGACACCTCCCTCCCTCTCTCTGTCTATGTCTGTGTCTATCCCTCTGTCTGTCTCTGTCTCTCTCTGTCTCTATGTCTCCATTTCTCTGTGTGTGTCTCTGTGTCTGTCTCTGTCTCTTTATCTCCCTGTCTCACTGTGTCTCTGTATGTCTCTGTGTCTGTCTCTGTATGTCTCTGTCTATGACTCTATCTGTCTCTCTGTGTATGTCTGTCTGTGTGTCTTTGGGTCTCTGTCTCTTTATCTCTCTTTCTGTCTCTCTGTCTCTGTCTGTTTCTCTGTCTCTGTCTGTTTGTCTCTCTCTCTCTCTGGAGGGGCATTGAACTTAGATTCTTTTGTGCTCAGCAAATACTTTGCCCCTGGATTTGACCCCAGCCTTTGACGTTCTATTCTCACCCATCTTGTGGCATATCTGATTTACCCTGTGGTTTTTCCTTTGATTCCCTCATTATTTAAGGCTGTATTACTGGATTTTCACATATCTGTATATTTTTCAAGTTTCCTTTTGCTGTTGGTTACTAATTTCATTCCATTGTGGTTGGAGAACACATATGATATAATTTTCTTATTTTTAACCTTAGATGATCAGCTCTTTCAAGTGTGCTCTGACTTTCACACACACTGTGGCACAAAAACAGACACACAATGATAAATAAATGTAAAACAAACAATCAGAAAAACCCCATAGATTTTGAGCCTAATCTATGGTACACCCTGGATAACAGCCCATGTCCATTGAAGAACGTGTTGTGCTATTACATGTGGGTTACATGTGTTACATCTATATTCTACAGATACCAGGTAGGGTCGCTTAGCTTTATAATTAACTTAAGTGTTTGTTTTCTTGTTTGCCTGCTGATTGGTTTATCTGTCTGTTATTGAAAGTCAGATATTAAAATCACCAGCTATTAGTAATCAATGTTAAAATGTCTCACTTCAGGGCTGTTTTTTATTTATGGGTTGGGACTCTGTTATTAAGAACATGTATTAATAAATATCATGCTTGTTTGAAGTATTGGCCTTTATTTTATTTTTATGTACCTTTTAAAATTTAGAATGTCTTCTAAATGATATCTGTCTGATGATATGTCTTAAAATTTTTACTTTTTTTTCTTAAAGTTTACTATGGGTAAAGTTTTCATAGAGGATCTTTTCTAGTCCTTTTATATTCAGCTTTTAATACTTCTGAATTGAAATATTTCTTTGCAGACATGTAAGTCTCAGAAATGGTTTTAAGAGATGAAAGAGGATAGTTTGTGTACACAGACGTTGTGAACACCAGTAAACAAAATTAAACAATGCCCCTCAAGATTTTAGTAGCATTTAATGTATAATACAAACTTCTAGGAGAGAGTACGATTTGCTCCAGCCCTCCTCCTCTGGCCAGTGAAGGTAACTGAAGAATATTAACCTTTTATTAATAAGTGTCTTCTAGCAAGTGTGTTGTGAGGGTATAGAAACACTGACTAATGTGTTTGTCACTGACAAATACTTGAGAGAAATGAACTTAAAGGAGAAAGGTTTGTTTTAGATCATGGTTTCCCAAGGTTTCAGCCTCTGGACTGTTGGAACCCATTGCTTTGGGTCTGAGGTGGGGCAGACTATCATGGCATCAGGAGTGTGTGGTCAGAAGCAGAGAGAGGGAAGATGCGCATTAGCTGGTCTCCCTCTTACTCCTCTTTTATTCCACCTGGGTACCACCTCTAATGTGTTGAACAGTGCTACCCCCTTAGGATTGGTCTCCTTAATCCTTTATGGGAATGCTCTCAGAGACACATCCACAAGTACTTTTTAAAATGTCAGCCATTGTCTATTCAGGTGAACAATTGAAGCTACCCGCCATATCCAAGATGGCTACTGTGTCTGCGAGACCAAAGCTTTGAAAGGAATTCAGGGCTAGCAAAACAAAATTCAAGTCAACTGCATAAAATGAATTTCATATGAACAACAACTTTAGTGTTAGCATGAAATATACCTACACTCTGGTAAAAATCTGTTCATCTGAAATTTATATTTAGCTGAATAGCCTGTAGCTTTGGAAGGTAATGGTGGTAACTGGGTTGCTCAAAATATACAGCAATTTCACAGGAAAAAATCTAACATTAAAGTTTTCAGAGTAGTGTTCAATTTTTTTTTAAACTAGCAGAAGCCCATTGGCATGGTTGAGGAATTAATGTACCGAGGTTTGCTAAAGAGATTCTGATATGCAGACAGAGTCACTTTGCTCATAAAAACTCAAGGATCTTCGTAAGGCAATACTACAACTGATAGTGATGTATTTAAAAATAATCATGATAATGAAACGAATGATTATGGCTCCTTACTATGTGCACCAATCCAAGAGATTTCCTTTTTTTTTTTTCATTTAAACTTTGAAAGATGCCTAAGGTTCCCTAGTTTCAGTGTGTGGAAGCTGAGTGGAATGGTTTAAGCAGCTTAGCTAGGATTATTGTCAATAAGAAAGGACAAAACTGAGAAAGAAAAGAATTGCTAGGAAAGGATAATTGTTATATTTCAAAAAATAGCTCATGCTAATATGTAATGTTATTAAGGAGTTCAAATTAACATTCCCTCTGAGCAGACCTGTAGAGGGTTGTATGAGGTCACTTTAAGATGCAGAGCCTGCCTGGCTGTGGCGAAACTTCCTGGTAATCATAATTCAATGTAGAGGAAGGAGAACAAGCCAGGGTCTAGCCTGGGCTGCAGTTTTCTCCAGTCAGGGTTGGCAGGGCATGCTTATAATCCCAGCACTCTGGAGGTTGAGTTAGAAGAACCAAGAGTTGGAGAGAAACCTGATCAAACAGGACTAGAGAGAAGGCTTAGTGTGTAAAACATTATCTTTAATAGCATGAGGCCCTAAGTTTAGATCCCAGGACCTATGTAAAGAAGGATGCAATAGTGTAGACTTATAATCATAGTGCCCTTATCTCAAGATGGGAAGTAAAGATAAGAGGATCCTTGGAAGGTCACAGGTCAGGTTGGCACCCTGGCACTTGCAGAGGTAAACAACAAGAGATGCTGTTTTAGCAAGGACAGAGAGAACCAATACCTGAGGTTGCCCTCTGACCTCCATAAGGTGCTCTCACTCTCTCTCTCTTTCTCTCTCTCTCTTTACCGCCCACAAACACATCAATCAAGCAAGTGAAGAACTCTCTCTACCTAAAGATGGCTATCTTTATTGTAAAAGTAGCTTGCACAATGTAGCTCCTTCTAGGCAAGGAGAGGTATCAGAAGGAATCTGAATGCATTGGAGCAGCTCAAGTGAAGGTAGAAGTAGAATCATGAATTTAAGGGTTAATGCTGAATTGGCAACAGTCATCTCTACTGTCTGGATTTATAAACAGGAAGAAGGAGTTGTGTCCTACTAGATCTCTTTCCACAGCAGAATGAACAAAATGCATTTTACCTGGTGTATAGAAATAACTCAATAAAGATTTGTTGATGCCACAGCTTCTGTCTGTCTGTCTGTCTGCCTGCCTCTACCTCTGCCATTTCTATCTTGGTCTCACTATGTGCCCCCAAACTCATAATCTGCCTTCTGCAGCCTCCCAACTGCTGGGATAATAGTCATGCAACAGCATCATGCCTAACTATAGTTTGGTTCTTTAGAGTTGCAAATAAGTCGCATGTACTCCAGTGTGGTCTTGAACTCCTGACCCTTGTGCCTCCAACTCCCTAATATCAATATTACAATTATGCAGCACTATTCTGGGCTGTAGCTTGACTCTTGGATGTCCCATAGGCGCATAAGACTTAAGAAAGGTTTATAAAAGCAAAGACAGACCAGGAAATGAGCGACTTCTACGACAAAAGAGATTCAATCCAAGGTAGCCTTGGAAGGGGGATCTCTATGTCAGGAGATCAGAGACTGCTGTCCCCCATGGAGAGTTACACAGGGGACAGAGATTGAGGGATGTCAAAAGCCTCCTGATTGGGCCAGAGACTGGCATTGCCAAGAGTGACTAGAGGAGGTGAGGTATGAATAAAAGAATGTTGGTGGTTCACAGGCATCTTTTGTGGTCAACCATTACCTGGGGTCTGCAGGGGACATGGCAAGAATCTAGGAAAACAGTTATTTTAGCTCTGGGAATGCTAATTACTGTGGTTTCAGGAAATTGTCACCATTTAACCAAAATGGAGGAACTTCACAAATGGCATGGCCCTGGCACTATTGCACTGTCATTGGCAGTGTTAACACACATTCTACTCCAATGTGTGTATTGCCTGGCTGCAGGTCCCAATACAACATGACCTGTTGACTATTTGGAGCTGAATGGATCCTTCTCTTTCTACTTCAGACTTGTAGACAATCCCTTTTGGGCTACTGTCAAACTGTAATCATCCTGGCAGAAACGAAAAGGTACCAAGTGGAGGAGAAGCTACTCCCAGAAAGAGATTTACAACTTGTCAGTTTGTCACACCACATTACAAGATGACACTAAAGCCTAGACAATGATGGTCAGTGGTAGACAAGTTCACATCTTGCCTTGAACTGCATAGATGTACATGTATCTGGCCTTCCATTGCTTTGGCCCTACTTCACAACCCTGAAAATAGATGAGGAGGTCACTGAGTCTCATTGCCCCTCTTTCCAGCATGGCCACATTGAATAAATCTCCTTTTCCTACCATATACTGTTAATTTGGCTGCTTTATTTGGCTTCTTAAGGATATGCTACTGCACTTAATCTCTTGGAGCACACACTGTGACCTCCAGTTTAGTACCCAAACTACTTTACTCAATATATACTCGTGGTTCAGATATCTGTAGGATTCTAACTTGGCTTATGACAACATCAACCAATTTCTCTGTATCCTAATCTCTGGTTACAGCTGAGGTGTAACTATCATTCACTGGGAGCCCTCTTTGTTCTCTACTCCCCAGAGACCTTTATGTACATCAACTCATGGATCAAATGAATAACACTATTTCCATAAAGAGTAAATCCAGACTAGGAGAGGTTAAGTAACTTACCACAGATCTTTAATGAATTAACAGTCTGGGAATACATATGCCCTAAGGATTGCAGTAAAAAATTTACTATTTCAGACTAATGGAGGCGAGGCAACCCAATTTTGTGAGACACATGTTTTAATAAACCATGTTTAAAGCTTAAGAGTTTACTGCCTTTTCACACACTGAGTAACTTGAACTCAGTATGCAGAGACAACGGTTTCCTCCTAGGGGGTCATGGGAGACCTACAGATAAGCACTATTTATAATCAGCCTGTCACTGTTAAAGTATTCTCTGTAATGAACATGTCAGTTATTTATGGTTGAAGAAATACTTGTAAATTATTTTTAAAGGATTATAAGAAACAGCCTGTCTTAAGCCATTTAATTTACAATTCTCTTTGTCTTTTATTTGCTCAGCAAACTTCAGACCCATGGTCCTGACTTACAATCAGCGGGTGTGGACTGCATGTAGCTAGAGAAGAGGGTCTGTAGTCATCTGTCTCTGCATCCTTCTTATCTAAAATGCATCAGTTGAGACAGGAAACTGCGTATCTCTGAGAGTCTCCCTTGTGAATACAATAGAATCAAAGCCTCCAAGGAACTGAGTTGGGTGCTAAGAACCCAGCACCTCTCCTTGCAATGACCCTTTCAGAACATCGGTAAAGACCTGGTTGACAGCCGGTTAGTGGGTGCTGCTGCGTTTTCATGATTGACGGCGGTTAGTAGTTGGCTCTTTGTCTGTAAGCTGAGATAAAAAAGTGAGGAGTTACAGTGAACTGAGAGGACACTGCTCTGGTTTGAAGTCCTCATGCTGTGTCGGGTCCAAGTGACTCAGATCTAAGACTCCAGCTCTTCTTGGGGTTTCAGCCCAAAATGGACAGACTTGAGCTTATGTGAGTGACATAAAACCCCAGCATTTACAACCCAAAGGCACCACAAGAACACTCTGGAGCTAAGCGCTGCTGGGATTTTATTTGGAAGAATTTTATTTTCAAATGTAATATCCTTTTCCTTTCTTTGGCAAAATAGAATCAGGAGAAGTTGGACGGAGTACGGCTGCTTATGAAAAAGTCTCTCCCTGTTCATATAAGCGAGTCTGTCACCCTTGATTGGAAAGTAATAATTCATAAAATTCAAGGTTATTATCATCCTTCTGCCTGGAGTGATAGATATTCTCAAGGCTTTTGAAATAAAAAGTTTAAAATTGAATTTGTGACTCCAAAGATTGGTGGGTTCAAATGTTGGTTTCCTGCTGAGTTACCATGAAAACAATTCCGAAGTAGCCTGGTAAAGTGGCCAGCACAGCAGTTTTATTAAATATCTTGATGGAGTGCAATGGAAATATGCTTTTGGTGTTTCTCTGTAGCCCTCCTGTCTTCAGCGACAACAGCTTTCCTACAGATGCGGTGTTGGTCTTACTCACCTCCCTTGGCTATATTTTTCCAGCTATAATCATGAGGTGGGGTTGCTTTTTATTAGTTGCAGGCCTATAAGATTCTTCTGTGTGAACTGATGCTCTGAGCTACACAGAGGTTATGGATTTGTATTTCAGCATGCAATTCTGTAGTGATGGAGAATCCAGCAGCGTGGTGGAATATTGGGAGGATGTTGTCCTGCTGCTGCCTGAGATTCAGAAATGCAGATTTTCAGTGGTGTCCTTAAAGGAACCAGGGCTGCCTGGAGGAAAGAGAGCAGCCCAGATGTGGGATGATGGCTGCTGCCCCAGAGAAAGCTAAAAAGGTGTCTCTCAGTAATGAGAACCAGTCTTGAAGGAGACTTGGCAGTTGAGCTTTGCCAAATCGCGCGTAGCAGTGATTGGAGAGACCTCCTCTTCACCAGGTTTGTTGGGGCTAGGGGTGGAAATGAAAGTTTTGCACTTTCACTTCAAAATCCTCTCTACAAAAATAAAAGGTGGATTTTCAAGGTTCGTGTTTCAGCATTATTTGACATCCTTTTGTGGGCTAGACCAAGTCACTGACTAAGTCTTTCAGAATAAAAATTAAAAATTGTGATCATCCCAACCAATCTGGCTTCAAGTCAATGATGTTTTCCCCAATTTCTTTATCTTCCCCACTATTATGAGCAAAATACTATTGCTAGAGAAGTAGCACTAGAATCCCTTTTTTACTAAATTTGTGGGTTTGCACATATGTACTCTTTCATATATACATACATGCACACGCATACACCCATATACATACACACACACACACACACACACACACACACACAGCCTTTATCTTTTTTCTCTTTCTCTTTGTGGAAATGGGCAAAGTGAAAATTGATAACTTGACACTTGTCACATTGGCACCTAAGCCTGTGGCAAGAATTGATTTTACTTTAACATAAATAAAGCAGGAGAAAAGTTGCCAATCTAAATGTGGCTTGGGTTTCTTTCACACTAAAGTCCTCCATGAAAAGCTTTGCAACCAGCCTTGGATGTGAGGATGTAAAACAGGAAAAGGAAGCGCTAGGTGGCCAGGCTTCTGTTTAGTGCACTTTGGTCTCTGTTAAGACATTGACAGAGTCTCACACTACTGGTCTGAGTCCCCTATCCATTTAAGTTTCTGTCTATAATATAAAATAACTCTGAATAATTTTAATCAAATCATTCACCAGAGCTGGCTGTTTAAATACAACACTGTCATCTGTGCCCACCCCCAATCCAGTAGTGCCCTTCACAAGGTAAAAGGGTACTCTTCAGAAACACAGGGACCCATTCATATCCCAGCCCCCAAGCTGAACTCTCTTCATTCTTTTGTGTGCCCAATTCAGAGATCTAAGTTAGAAAGCACATGCAGCTGTCTTCTGGGGCTCTTATAGAGCTTTTGGTCCCCTTAAAGCTACAGAGGGCATTTCTGGTATTTTGTACTTAGAGTGTCTGTGGGGAGCATTAGCACATCTCGTATGAAGAGACGGAGTCTCCTCTAGGGAATCCTGCCTGACTATGAGATTGTTCATCACCTTCTTCCACTTTTAGCCTTTGTTCTCTTGTGGGAGGTAGAACAATGTGCCCAAAGAAGTCCCGGTGTTACTGTCCAAATCTCTTCCGGATGATGTATTATACACAAAAACAGGTTTGTTTTTTCTTTTCTTTTCTTTTCTTTTCTTTTCTTTTCTTTTCTTTTCTTTTCTTCTCTTTTTTCAGACACCACTGAAGTCAAGGTCTTGAGATGGAACATTTACTTTAGCTGATCTAGTGAGATTAATATCATCACAAAGGCCATTAGGGAAGAAAATGGAAAGACCAGACAGAGGAGATGGTATTGGTCATGGAGATGGGAATAAGTCAGACCGTAGCAGCTCGCTAGTACCATTAGTTTAGAAGAAAATTAACTTTGAGAATGTGAACAGAGAACAAAGGATCAGGGTGGAGGATAAAGCTCATTGGTAGAATGTTTGCCTAATATGTGTCAGGCCTTAAGTTCATCCCCAATACTAAAAAGTAAATGAAGGGATATTGTACAGGTTATATTGAATATAAGATTCTCAAAATCATTTACGATATGCTTCCCTTAGGATTCACTGAAGCGGAAGTTTCTGGTTTCTTCTGATTTCTTTGTGTCATGTAATGCTTTTTTGGAAACTGTCTTATAAGGGATGTTTTGCTGAAGCAGATGCGTGGGAGGATGTCATGCAAAGAACAGACACGTGGTGTTTTTCTGGAAGCTGCCTAGAAAAGGGGCATGGGATATTTTGCTAGAATAGATGCTTGAGACAGCATGTGATGTTTGGACAGGGTGTACATATAACACGACAGTGGATGACACAGTGTGGCATTGGTTTGCCTTGATACTTTTTGCTGGTCCTTGGACTTTGCTGACCCTGGTCTTCGCTGATGACACTGTGGTATTGATTAATCTTACCTTCTTCCCTGATTATCATTTGTTGTGATTTTGTAGAGAGAAATGCATTCCGGCAGCTTCTTGACGCTTCTGTGCAGACTCGGGCCAATTGACAGAGCCCAAGGTTTGTTCTGCTGTTGCTGATTTGTGAATGGTGCTTGCGAGTGGATGCAACTACAGCTGCTTATTCTGCTTATTCATGTGAACTGAACTGCTGCTATCTTACAATGGAGATTAGAATCTCCCCAAAGAACTATTTCTAAACAGGTCCCCATCCTCCTTTGCCCAATGACCTTTCCTTTTCCACAGCCTCTGGTGGGTGTGCTCTAGATGAGAGGGTGTTTAAAAGCCCTTATTAAAGTAGGCTTTAAAATATATAAGCCTAGAATTTACCATGCCTCTTATCCATTCTTTAACTTCTGTAGGCTAAGAGGAGTTACTTTTCTTTCTTGGAGAATCCCAAATGGTGGCTTGATGTCTTCCTTCTTTCCTCCCTCCCTCCCTCCTTCCCTCCCTCCTTCCTTCCCTTCATTTCTCCCTCCCTTCCTTCCTCCCTTTGTTTTCTGTTAATTTCAAGGAAGCAGCCATTATTGGCATGAAAGCTTCTGAAAGCCTCCCAGTCCTAAAATTAAGCAAGTGCCTGTAAACTGGGACAAGATGATCCCCTGAGTAGAACAGGGTGGTGAATCTGGTGAGGAAGGCAGAGAAGGGTCTGAAAGGGAGATGCCAGCTCTTCTCATAGTTGATTCTACTTTAGAAAACTCATGACGCTTAATTTGAATAGGATTTGCACCCTCCAAAACCCATGCAGAAATTTGATTGCTATTGTCTGGTGTTAGGAAGTGTCACCTTTAAGGTGTGCTTTGGTCATTCCTGGGGATTAATGACATTCTTGTGGGTCTGAGCCTGCCTCTCAAGGCTTGCTTCTTTTACACAAACCTGTTTGCATTTTTGCCTTCTGCCGTATTATGACACCCCAACCAGACATCACTGCTACACCCTTGAACTTGCCAGCCTCTATGTCCAAAGTCCAAATAAACTTTTCTTTAATAAATTACGTTGTCTCAGACATTCTGTTATAGTAACAGGAAATGTACTGACATGATGACATTTCCAAGGCCTTCATGATATGGGCACAGGATTGTTTTTCCTGTCACAGCTATAGAAAATGTCCCCAATTTTCTGTGTTTATTCCTTCCTTACCTTCATGTCCAATCTAGAGAAGTATCAAATACATATACATCACAGTGAGAGGGAACTCCAGGGTCAGAAAGATAGCCAGCTCTTTACTAATGAAAGCCATGTGTCCCTGGCAGGAGAGGCATTTTCAGAGGCTCTATTAGGTGGTCACTGTCTGGCCACAGCAGCCAGCCTCTCCATGACAGCACACACTCAAGAGTTTTTCTAAATGGTAACTTACAAAAAAAACACTACCACAAAATGCATCTCTCCTTTTCTTCATGGGATGGCCCATAGAATGGTCAGGGTAGACTAGGGTAGTGAGGGTATAATCACATTTTATTTTTGGAGTCAAAAAGCATGTCTACTTATTGGCAGCTAAAATGCTGGCATGGACCATAGGGAGAAGCTTAGATTACACAGTTCCCCAAGGCCTTTGTTTATCTAAACCAACCCCCACAGCAGAGGCTCTGCCAAGCTCTCAGTAGTTGCCTTTGAGGAAATCTATCCAAAGTTTTACTTGTGTGTTTTGAAAAATGTAGATATCTGTTGTTGTTGTTATTGTTGTTGTTGTATTTTTAGTGAAGCAAAATACAACCAACCAAGGAAGTACTTTTAGTGACCTTGTGGTTACCTCTACACTGTCTTTACTGCTTGCTCCTGTGGTTCAGGCTTTGCTATGTTCCCTCCTGGGCATCTCTATATCACAATTCTCCAGTCAGGCCTAAACCAGAAAATTCCAAAGCATCCTGGGAAGTCCTTTTGTCTTCAGTTGTGTTTCTAAGGGGCAGTCAACTGTTGTTAGATGGGTACTGAGAAATCAGCCTACTGTCAACCTGTGATAAAGGGATCGACACAGGCAAGCCCTAGGTGCAAATGAGAGTTATAAACATCTGAGTCAGAGGTCATGCAGCAGAAATTGAGTTGAATACAGAGAATAGAAAGCAATAGGTCCTTGCTAAGAATCAAAGATCTTGGGTTCTAGTTCTAGCTCTATGTCTATCTAGCTCAACGGACAGAGTCATCTACTGATGCCTGCATTACTGAATTCAACACCAAGGTATATGCCAGCATGCAAAGGTACTGTCTACACCCAGTGACATCATATGCTATCAGTTTGATAGATCTAGAGTCACCTTAGAGACAACCACTGAGCATGTTTGGGAGGGAGTTTCTAGACTGATTTCACTAAAGTAGGAATACCCACTCTAACAGAGTGGCACTATTCCATGGACTGGGTCCCAGATTGAACCAAAGAAAAATTATCTCAGTACTACAACCATCAACCTCTACTTCCTAATGCTAGATATAATGTTCCCCCCACCCCTGCCAGATTCCTGCTGCCTGCCTTCCACCCTGTGATGGACTGGCCTTGGGACTGTGTGCCAAAACAAACTCTTCTTTATGTTATTCTTGTCAGGTTATTTTGTCATAGCAACAAGAAAAGTGACAAACCCTTACCTAGTGTGGTGGTTTCAATGAGAACTCTCCTTCTAAGGGTTATATTTTTGAATGCGTGGCACCTTCAATGGGTGACACTGTTTCTAGAGGAAATCTATCATGCTAGGCAGGCTTTGAGATTAAAAGCTTGGGTCACTTCCAGTTTGTTCTCTATGCTTCTGCTTTGTCCTACTGATGTGAGCTCTCAGGTTCCTGGCTCCGGTCCCATACCTTCCGATCGCTGCCATCCTTCCTTGCCATGACAGCCTCTTATCACTCTGCAACAGAGTTGGAACAAACCTTGTTCCTTAAGTTGCTTTTGGTCAACAGAAAAATGAATTTTCATCCCCACCAAGAATTCTAAGTGATTGGGACCACCTGAAAGGACTCTTATAGCAGCTTCACCATAAAACCAGACTGCTCTGTGTGAACAAAAGAGGCTCTTCAAACCCCAGGGACCAGCAATGTGAGTGTCCCTGTCTCCAGAGAAACTCATAAGAGTCTATAGGACTGCATCTTCTGAATCTCAGAGCCACCAGGTCTTCAGAAGGTGGTGATATGTTTAGATGCAGCGTCATTGTCCAATACTCTGACTTTAGTGGCTCCCCTCTAAGAAATGTCAGTCACATATTCTGATGAGTATCAAGTATATAATGGTATAAAAAGATAAAGTATGTTTGATGGAGTTCCCCCAAGGCACTAAGTTCCCAATGGCTCCTAGTTGTTGGTTTGACTGGACCTATTCATCAGGACATCTAAAATAGAATTAATTGATGAATTCAGTGATTCCCCTCCCTTCCCTTCTCTTCCCTTCCCTCCTCTTCCCTTACTCTCCTCTTCTTCTCCCCTTCCCTCCACTCTCCTCTTCTTTCTTATCCTTTCTTTTCTTCTCTCCTGTCCTATCATCTCCTCTCTTCCTCTCCTCCTTCTTCTCCCCAAGGTTCTCCTCTCTTCTTGTCCTTCTCCTTTCCTTCCCTTTCTCCCTCATCCCTCATCCCTCCCTCCTCCCCTCCTCTCCTCTTTCTCATTTTCCTCCTCCTTCTTTTTAGAAACAGTCTGTGCAGCACTGGTTGGCCTGGAACTTTCCATGTAGACCAGATTGACCTCAAACACAGAGAGATCTACCTGTCTCTGTCACCCAAGTCCTGGAATTAAAGGGGTGTACCCCCACACCTAATCTTACTTGCATGTTTCACTGGATCCAGATTGCAAAACCATATTGGTGATGCTTGGAAAGAAAAAAAAATCACCCATCCCCCTGAGATTGGCAATAAAAGCACACCCAGTCTAGGAGCTCCCATTCTCATCCTAGATGAAAATGCCAGTCTTGCTCCCCTTTTCCAAGCATCTGCCATTGGTAAAGGATCTGGTCAGAAAGCTTTACTGCTAAGCCTCTGAAAGCAGAGAAGATGGAAGAGACTTCCACAGAGTCTACCCTTTCCTTACAGATGGTACTGGATTTTCCCTGAAATCAGACTTTCAACCACACTGTCCCACTGCAGTTGGTTTACTCTTGGCAAAGCAAGGCTTCCTGCTTTTCAGAAAACATGTTTACAGAGGCTGAGACAAAGGGCTCAAGAGCGTTCCTGCTTTCCTACACACCAATCAGCTCTTTCAAAACAGTATTTTAATTATTTAAGTGCATTGGATCAGAAACATCTGAAGTAAATTTTCTTGAAAAAACGTAAAATAAAGTTAGCCTTTGAAACCAAGGAGAGAAAGTGCTTGGTTAGCTAAAAACAATTTAGGTTTTGTGGTAACCCCAAAGTGTTTGAAAAACAATTTACATATTTGACAAGCTCAAAATGTCTCTGGAGTAAGCCTTGTTCTGAGCCTAAAATGGACAATAAATGTGGACATTTAAAACAAGGGTCATATGGAGTTGGAGTTTATGGGGTCTCAGATTTAGTACTCAAAAGTTGCAAAGGCCTGTTCTCATTTTCTTACACAGTATATTTTGAAACCATTGACAGTTTGTGGTGTCAAGATAGGCTTAATAGTTCAATAATTTAATAATTTTATGATATTTTAATGGAATCTATCTCAAGCAAAGGGCAAATTAATTCAGAACTCCAGGCACACTTAGAACCTGGAGACTGGAGCATTTCATCCTATAAGATGAGTCAACTAGAGAGTTTTGGAGACTTCAGTTCATGGGAGAGTAACCACGAGGTTGTAAAGTGCTCATTAATTTCTGTGGTCCCTGAGTTGCTCTAGAAAACTCCATCTTTATCAAAAGTGTCTCCTTATTGGTGACCTCATGTCAGCTCAGCAGTGAACTGCTTTTTTGGCAGCTGGTGGTGGCAATTAAGTAGAGAGTAAAACCAGACACCATGGAAAGACATTAACCCATTGCATTGGGTAGGCAACACATGCATTCAGTGATTAATGTTAAGAAGCTCATGCATATAAGCTGGAAGATTGGGTTTTGTCTCTAAATATGTCAGTGGTAGGCAGATTCTTTAGCTCCTTTCTGTGGCTTTGTGATGTCTGACCAGGTCTAGGGAACAGAAAGGAGATGCAAGTGGCACAGGGCTCTCCGCCAAGACAGGTGGACAGCTGACAAAGCAGTCGCCTCGATGGAACACATGGCCTGGGATTCTCTAATGGTAGCTTGGCTTTATGGGGCCACTGATGCTTCTGTGAAGTATTTAGAGCTATGGCTCACACCTTTGGCTACACATCTGGCTTTACTTATTTCTGGAATCTAGAATGTGTGTTGCAAATGCTCGTTGAGTTGATTTGTATAGAGAGGTCACCTTTTTACCTCAGAATGATGTGTTCATTTATTCTTGCATCTTTATGAGGCAAGATCTCATAGTGCAGACTGGCTTGGCCTTGAACTGGAGATTCTCCACACGACAGTCCATGTTGCTTGGCTCTTGAGCTTAGCTCCTCTGTGAGAACCAGTGGGCAGATACCTTCTTTAACTTCTTGCCACAGTATTGTCAGTCCAGAATTGACAGCCAAATTCTAGACCACCAATAGCTCATAGAAGAACAGTAGATCTAACAGCAAATAGTTCTGTTCATATTATAAACTGTGTGTTAGTAAGCCATTTATTTACTCTGACATCTGCTTTTCCATTTTACCATAAGAACCATTTTCTCTGCTTTGACCAAATACTGGACTAGAAATGAGGCAAGTTGTTAGAGTGGGGTTTTTATGTTTGTTTTGTTGGTTGTGTTTGTAATGTTTATTTATTTATTTATTGCCCTTCAGCTTAAGAAGAGATACAGTTTGTTGTGACAGGGTGGCAAGGCATCATGGGACTTCCACCGCTTCTGCGATTAGAAAGCAGACAGCAGAGAATGGACCTGACCCCAGTGGATCATTTTCTTCAGCAAGGTTCCATCTCTAAGCCTCTAAACCTTCTCTAGACTTCTAGAACAGCACCACCAGATGGGGGAAAATGTTCCAACGCACAAGCCTGTGAGGGACAGTTCACCTTCAAACCACTACTACACCTCAGTTTGCATGAGGGTTCTTGATCTCTGAGCACAGGGGATTCTGTTTGATGATGGTTTCCTTTGTCACACTTCACCCTCTCTGAGAAAGTGTGACCAGGCATGTGCTGTGTGAATTTCCAAGGAACACCCAGAGGGTGACAGCCCAGCTGGAGAAGCTGTAGTTTTAGTAGTCTCCCCATGTGTCCTGGCCTGAATCTCACTATCTGAAAAAATGATGAACAGGGAAAGTCTAGCGCTGGATGGAGGCAGGAAGAGAGCTCCCTGGACCAGCCTTGAAGCTGGGCGGTACACTCCCAATTTGTTTTTTAAGGTGAGAAAAACACTACCTTATTCTAGGAGTGTTATTTTGGGGGATTAAAAAATTTTATATGTATCCAAATACATCTACCAGATTTTAAATGGAAGTGTCTAGTAAAAAGAAAAGTATGATAAAGAATATACGAATAGCTAGGTTAAGGTGCTGCAGACCAGACCCAAGTTCTCTTAGGCTATTTTTAGCCCTATTGAAAGCCATTCATCACTTACTACCCTGTGTGGCTTAATGTCTTTTGAAATGTATCATAGAAGAGCATCAACTTTCACCAAAGCAGAAGCTGATGTTGTCGGGCAGGGTCTGAAGCCTATAGCCTATCTCTGTTTTGATTAACTCATCCCCTAATGGTCCCCACTTGTATGCATGGTAAACGCCATGATTTATGACATTCTTTGTTCTGTAATTAATAAAATCTAATGTAACAGTGTCCACAGAAGAACACCTCTTTCAGGGCTGCTTGAGTCCAGGAGGACACAGTCCTTCATGTTTGTCCCCAGAATAAATTCTTACTCTCTTTGAGGTGAGACTGAAGCTTTTGTGTTAATGAGAGACAGTATATACCAGGCTTCCATATATGAGGATTCTGAGTAAAGGAAACTCAATGCCATGACTGGAAGGCAGAAAACCTCCTACAGAGAAGACAATGCTTGAATAAACTCTGAATGGGGAGCTGTAGTATGCCACAGGACAAGATTGCAAAGAGAGAGAGAGACTATTGAATGCAAAGGGTAGAGTGCTGCATGCTTCACTAGTGGTCAGGGGGAGTCCTTGACATCCCTGCTGGAGAAGTACCAAGTTCACAAGGCAAGTTCATTACAAATGAACAAAGGGAGACGCCAGTCCGGGCAGGTGATACCTCCATTTCCAGCTCTCTTCCCTTCCCACCTCTTGGCTCTTAAGCTAGCCACAGACACTCTACTATCTCAGAACCAGAAACACCCAGGCATTCTTTAAAGTGCATAAATAAACAGACTGGGTAAATAAAATGGCTGCAGAACACCTGTTGCAAATAAAAATCTTGTTCCAGATGTTGGTGAGGAGACTCTAGGAATGAAAAGGAATTAAGTGGCTTTCACTCTCACAAGGTTCCTTATAGGGCTGAAGGCTTTCACAGATGCAGGTGTGCATAATGATAAAGGAACTGAAGAAGATTGGAAAGTGGAGGTGGAGGAGGCTGGGACAGTGCTGAGTGTGGGCTGAAGTGAGGTGACTGTTACCAACAAGTCTTCTTTTGAAGACATTGCTGTTGTATCATTTCTGGTTGACAGTTGCATCCTGTTCTTCCGAGTGGGATGTTCAGAGTGTGGGAACAGAAGATGGAGAAGCAGTAGAGCTTGGGTACCAGACCACCCAACAGGACCATGAATCATAGTTTGCCTTCTGGTCTCTTGTGAGAGAAACCTGCCATGGAGAGAGATGACTTTAGCTAGAGGATGCTTCAACTGGGTGAAGAGTGATGATGCAGTGTGCCACTGAAGTACAGAAAGGCATCAAGAGAGGTCAGGGTTAATACAGAACAGAAATGCAGGAAATCACTACAGCTTGTGATGCTGGGACAACTTGGGAGCATGTCATCAGGAAGTTGTCTGGTCATGTCTCCCCCAGATATTCCTGGCATTTGCTTTTCTGTGGTTTGGGATTCTGTAGACTCAACAGAGAACAAGGTCAGAAGAAGAAAGCTGACCCTATTATGGAATGGCTTTGGGAAACTGGTATATGGAAGGAGAAGCCTGACCGTAGGAAAACCAGAATCTTTGTGGCTGGATGCTAATATCAGGATGTGACATCTCTGAATCTTTGAAAACTGGGACAGAGGGAAAGATAAAAATCTTATTTGCTTCACATGCCAGCACATACCTCTGTCTTCTAGGGGTGAGGGACTTCCTAGATCACACAGAGGTTATGGGAAGCATGAAGAAACCAGACACAAAGTGAGAACACAACCAGTATCAATTCCAGAACATTCTTGTCACTGAGAAAAATGCCCCCTTAGCCCTCCTGCCTGCTGCCTAAGGATATATGGTAACAAATGGCTTACTCAAGTGGCTGTCGAATATTAACTCAAAAGGAAATGGGGCTGGAGAGAAAGCCATGCATTAGAGCCCAGGAAAGGCCTTTGTGATCTTTAAAAGGTCCCATGATTTAAACTGTTAGCCAGTCTGGGACTGTATTGATCTAAGCTTGGTGCCTTTAGCTGAGAAATGACATTGGACTTGCCAGAGAATGCACTTGTCTGCCAGAGAGGCTCCAAGATGGGGTATACTTTGGAAAGTCAGGAACTATCAGGTACATTCACATCATCCAAGAACATAAATGCAAATTACTTGTAGGTCTTCAGGCTAAAGAGAAACGCTGTTGGCCTCTTCCATTGCTTTGCTTAGTTTTTGACTGTGTGTATGGTAAGATGGTGGCTTAAGTGTGTAGATTCTAGAACCACCCTGCTTGGGATTTGCCACTTAGTGTGTTAATCTTATGTGAGTTCCTTAGTTTGGGGGATGGTCTCATTTCTTCCTTTACAACTGGCCTATGTTAGAACAGTATGTAAGTCTTTTCAGCTCTGTTGCGATGGTTACTTGTGTATTAAGAACACTGACATGTTGTTTTCCACGATGCATCAATTTTGTTTCAGTTGCCTGTCATATTACTTCTTGAAGACATTTTGATACAAATACATTGTTTGTGCAGCCAAGTAAACTTTCCTTCTTTGGTGCATATTTCCTGTTTTATAGGAAAGTTTTTTTTTTTTTTTTTTGATCCCAACAGAGACACTGGTATGCCAACTTTCTGGCATAATTCTACATCTAACTGCAATCCACTTAAAAATTGTTTTTAAGCACTGTATGCTTTTATTCTAAAGATTGTTTTAAAATACTGTATATTTTTATCTAAGAGATTTGTCCAATTCCCTCAATACTGTTTTCTGAAAAATTTATTATTTCTACATTCTTTTGTGGGCCTTTTCAGACATTAAATTCTCACACATAATATAGTGTGTTTTTGCCTTGTAATTTTTTTCTAATAACACACTGTTTAACCAAACAGTGTTTTAATACTCACTCACATAAGATTTCTGTATTATTTTTCCTTCTCCAAATTTTGTTGCTATATCTAAATAAAATTCTAGGTCATTGATGATGATGGTGATGATGATGATGATGATGAAAATATGTAACATAATCTCTTCCTGTGTGAATCCTGGCCTCTCCTTTTCTAGGCATAATGCTCTCTTTTCTGCATCCTGTACATTTTGACCATAGATGAGAGCAGGAGTTTGGTGAAAAGACACAGATCTGTCCTTTGTAAGTGTTTGCCCTTTGAGACCTATGCGTGGTTTCTGTTGACCAGGGAGGTATCCATTCAACACCCCACCACAGGTGTGTAGTTTCCATTAATTCAGGGAGATGTCCCTCCAGCATCCCACAACAGGTCTGTAGTTCCTATTGACTAAGGGAGGCATCCCTCCAGCATCCCACCACAGATGGTGCTTTCTTTGTTCAGTGTCTTCAATCACTTGTACTAGCATCAAGGTGGCAATGGCAACAATGAGTATGGAATCACTCAATATCTGCCTTTACCACCCTGCCTTGCATGGACCAGCTAAGGAAATTAACAAGCAGGTGTTCGTTTGTCAGTATCAGTCTTCTGCAGAAACATAAAATGAACTAAGATAAACTCATTGTATATAGTCGCTGGTAGGCTCTCTATCACTTTTCTACCCCTTAAAGCCCTTCCTCTTGGCAGGAGGAGTAAAGGGGGTAAAGAAAAAAAAATCACTGCTTATAAGTTAGCAGAGAAAAGAGAAAGTTCCTATCAGCAATTCAGATCTCCAAGGAATTATGACCAAGGGTATAATCATCCCAAGAACTACATTTCCATTCCCTTTATTCATCTAATGATGTATGTGTCCATGTATCTATGTTCTCATACAACCAGAAGAAGCTAAAGGCATAAAGGCACAATAGAGTGATGGTGGGGCCAGCTCCAAGAAATGAAGACAAGAATGATCATCTGACTTTGTGGGCACTTGTAGCTCTAGTGGATGAAACGCATGGCTCAAATGAGAAAACAGAGAAATGATAAACAGTGACAAACCATGAAAGACAATGTGTTCCAAAGGAGATGGCATGGAGAATGGGTAGAGCTTGAATTTGGATGAGTCTTGTGGGTGGTGGAATTGAGCCAAAGCTTGAGAAGAAAGAATCATCACTGGGGAGATCTTGGAAGAGAGGCCTTCTCGACAAGGCTGACGGCCTATGGCAATGACTTTGAACTGTCTTAGGAAATATAGACAATGACTACAGACTATGCAGGGGAGAAGCCAAGGAGTAGGACCAATCATTCTTCCGAATTTGCCTCCCGTGTCATTGTGAGCCAGGTGCAGCTAAACACCATGTACTGGTTGACAGAAGCTAGAGACATTTAGGAAGAGAGAACTTCAATTGGGAGGAGACTTTCATTGCATTGGTCTGTGGGCAAGTCTGTGGCATTTTCTTGGTTAAAGATTGATAAGGGAGGTGCCAACCTATTTGGGGCAGTTTCACTCCAGAGTAGGTGGTCCTGGGTCATTCATCTATAAGGCAAGCTGAGTAAGCCATGGGGCACAACCCTGTAGTGGTGTTCCTTCCTGGCCTCAGCTTTAGTTGCTGCCTCAAAGTTCCCATTTAGTTCCAATCACAATGTCCCTCAACGATGGTTTGTGACATGAAAGTGAAAAATGAAATAAACTCTTTCCTCCCTACGTTGGTTTTGGTCACAGTCTTTATCACAGCAAGGACACACCATGGACCTCAGATCTGTGACTCCCTGTCTGGACATGGTGTTTTCATTGTTAGCAAGACTTTTACCTTAAACTTCTCTGTTGAAGGAATGCATAGTTGAAATTACTTCTTTGCTTTAGGGAAAAAAAAACCCAAATTGTCAAAAACAGACTTTTTATCCAAGTAACAAGACACTTAGCAGGACAGCCCAAAATAGAGATGATTTAATTTGTTTAGATCATGGTTTTCAAGCACTCAGTGATTCCTAAAGGATGGTGGAGAGAAGGGGGCAACTTCCACCATGGTGACCAGGAAGCAGAGCGATGATCCTTGTGCTCATGGCCTTTCTCCTTTTTCATCTTTTCCACCTAGAGTCCAGCCTAGGGGATGGTGCCACCAGCTCAGGGCTGCCTCCTCTCACTTAGTCTCATCTGGAGATAGACCCTGAGCTGTACTAACTACCTGGGTACTTCTCAGACCTATCATGTTTAGCCTTCACAGTAAACCCCATTGAGGCAAAGTAATGATCTAGAGGTTGAAGTGGATCAAACCTGAGACCACAATCTAATATTTAATACTGTTTCTACTTAAGTCTGTGCTATTGAACAAAGACTCCCTTGTTTGAGTAGCTATGAGAAGATGAAGCTAACACGAGGGATAAGAAGTTGTAGCCCTGCCCCATTCCTGCATCCCACTGGGATGACAAGTACTAAGATAATGAAATATTTTTTTAACATGATAGGGCTGTTTCTATGTGTTTTACTATACTAAGGCTCCTATAAGGACAAATACTTTCCCTTTTATTTCTCAGTTGGTTATTGGCAACTGTGCTAGTTTGCCAGGCTGTCACAAGAAGCTACATAGATGTTTAAGATCCTCACTTCCTTGTAGCTCTGTGGGCTACAAGCTAAGGTCAAGCCAGGGCTCTTTCTATGATGTCAGAGCATCCTTTGTCCTGTGTTCCCTACATGATCTGTCTTCTGTGTGAGAACACTCTTGGGGCATTTTTTCATATGTTAATCTTTTATTGAGAGAGCAGTCAAACCAGCTACAGCCCACTATAGTGACCTCCTCTAACTCAATCACCCTTCTAAAACTGTGTCTTCAATTTAGTCATTATCAGAGGGACCCGAGTTTGGAGTTTTGACTATGAATTATGGGAGAACAGAGTTTAGTTAACAACATTAATAGAAACTAGAAACAGATTCTATTCTTTGGCTTTAAGTTTTCTGAGTATGTAGTATGGCATCAGTAAACAATGGGAATTATTTTAAGGAAATGAAATTTTGTTTTATTTAATGTCTGATTCTATTGTCTAAACTCTCAGAACAATGATAACAATGGCTATGAAGGAGGGCAGCAAGGTTGAGGACAGAGATGGATGCTGGGAGTGCCAAAGTATAGCGATATACAACCCTGGAAAATGACAGTTAGAATGTTACCCATTGATATGAATGACAACTTAAAATAACAATAAAATTGTTGATAGTTTTTTGAGTGGAGGAAATCTCATTTTAATATGAATTTTAATGTTAGCATGTTCACATAGACATTAATTGAACAAATTCTTATTGAATTTCTGTTATGTTCTAGGTGCCAAAGTGCTGAACAAAACAAGCAAAGCCCTGTTGGAATGAGCTTACACACTCTATGAGGGGAAATAGATAGGAAAAGCATTATGAAGGACAAAGGACATTATTTGCATGTAGTAAGTGCTGTGGAGACCAGACTACCAAGGAAGGCAATTAAGGCAGGCCAAGGTAACATCTGAGTGAGTAAGTGTGGCATGCAGAGGAGTAAGTGCAAAGAGCCCCAGGGAAAAAAGAAGAGCTGGAAAACCAAGTCTATCTATTGGAGACAAAAGACAAGGCTACACTGTACAATGTTGGAAAACACTGAATTTTAAAGGGAATGAGGAGGAATGGAAATGCTTTGAGCTGAGAAGTGACAATGCTTGTGTTTCAGCAGGATGCCTCTGGCTGCTATGTTCAGGACTGACAATAGAGAAAAAAAAAAAAAACAGGAACCAAGGCTGGTGACACAATTCTGACTTACTCACGAAGCTGAGGTGGAAGGATCATAGGTTCCAGATTTGCCTGAGCTACAGAGTAAGCTCAAGGCAAGGCACTGCCTCAAAAAATAGCAATAGAGGCTGGGAATCTAGACCAACGGTAGGGCACCTGCAGAGAGTATGTGAGACCCCTGGCTTGATGCTCAGGGTGGGCCAACAGGAAAGCCACATGTGGTGGAGCATGAGGGTAATACTCAGGAGACCCAGGCAGGAGAATTTTGAGTTTGAAGCCAGCAGAAAGAATATAGAGATGATTCTTAATTGCAATCAGAAGCAAGCATAGTGGTTATGTAGATGAGAATATTGTCTGTAGAGGGAGTGGAATAGTGATCAGTTGGTGACATCAGGGTCAGATTTGGTGGAGGGCAGAAACAAGTACTCCACAAACTTTATTTAAAAAGAAAACTGAAGAAGTGGTATTGAATGTTGGGTGTAGCACTATGAGAAGAAAAGTATGGAGGAAGGTCTGTGACACTAATTTGGAGACATTGAACAGAAACACATATAGAGACATAGCGTAAACACTTTGAAGTGAGTTTGGAGTTCTGTGGTGGGGATTTGCACCAAAGGGCTCAGTTTGAGTGTTGTGACCATGTGGCTGGAAACTAAACCATGAAAATGGATAATAGATCCAAAGAAAATAGTATACGCAGAGTAGACCAGGGTCTAAGGTGTGTGCCAATATTTAAAGGTGGAAGGATGGTAGAGAGCCAGAGCTGGGAAGAGTGTTTGCTGCATTAGGAGGACAGCCATGCAGCACAGCCCTATAAACCAAAGAGAGGTGGGGAGATCAAGTGTGGTAAATGCAGATGATGAGCCCAGTGAGAGTCGTCTTTACAGAGGGACTCAGCAAGGCGATGGCGATGGTGAGTGGCCAGAATAGTTTTATCACACAGACGCTGAGCAAAGCCAACTAGAGCGTGTTGATCGTAGGCTGAAGCGGGAGGAAGGGATAAAGAAAACTTGTGAATGATTCTCTCAGAGTTTAGCGAAGAGAGTAGAACAAAAGTGATTGAAAGGAAGATGGAGTTTAGAGAGAAAACTTGAAAACTTTATAAACAGCGGCTTTACCAAGGCAAACTTTATATCCAAACTTTATAATATCCCATTGATAAATAGAAATGTACACATGCATAGTGAGAACTTTAAAACATGCGAATATTGTAGAATGACTCAACAGAGCTAATTAGCCCATGCTTTATACCACACACTTACTTCTGTTGTGAATATATGTATATTAATGCATATGTTCTTAATGACTCTGAAAGCATTGTTACCTGTAGACACTGTGTTAGTCAGTTTGTCATCGTGGTGGCTACATACCTGATAGGACCAACTTAAAGGAGAAGCATTTGCCTTGGCTCACAGTTTGGAGATTCTAGCCCAAGGTCCCTTGTCTTACTGTCTGGGCTGCTGAGGCAGGGTAAGGAGGGTAAGGCAGTCGGGGAGTGGAGGGAAAGGCAAAAGGAAAGGCTGTCAATAAGACACCATTCAAAGGCAGGCCCGAGGGACCTCCTCCTTCTTCCAACCAGCCTCACAACTAAGTGTCCAGCACCTCCCAGTGATAGATTTAAAATCCGAAGTCATCGATTGAGTGTTAAAACCTTTGTAAACCAATCACTTCTCAACAGCTGCATGCACACACACACACACACACACACACACACACACACACGCACACGCACACGCACATGCACACGCGCACACACCACTGCCTCAGGTACCAAACCTTCAATGCCTGAACCTTACAGAGGGGACACGTCATGTCCAAGACATGAGGTGCCATGCTGTAGAATAGATCCCTTGAACATATGCTTTCTAGCTAAGGAAATGTAATCGTTTCCTATTTTCCACTCACCCCTACCTGCTACCCCTGTGAGACCCAGTTTTTAGATTCCACACATGAGCTCATTCATTACCTACCTTCTGGGCCACATCCCCCTAATACTTCTGGGCTCACCTACATTGTTGCGGATGGTAGAATCTCCTTGTTAAAAGGCAGGGTGGTGCAGTCAGTTGTCAGTAAGTAGTAGCGTGACTTCCTTGTCCACCCATCCATGGATGGACATTCAGGTGGCCTCCATATCTGGGTTATTGTGGACGATGCTGCGGTGCAGCTGTCTCTCCACCATCCTGATTCCATTTCCTCTGGATGTATACCTGGGAGTGGGATTGCTGGATCGTGGGGTGGTTCTGTTTTGTAATTTTTTTTTTTTAAAAAGGAGTTTCCATACAGTTTCCCATAATGGTTGCAGCAATTTAAAATGGATCCATTTTGAGTGTTCATTTTGATGAGTTCTGACAAATGTATATGCCCGTAAAACCACCACCCCAACTGAGATATAGCAAGTTGCCTCACCCCCCAAAAGTTCCTCTGTACCCCATTTCTAGCTAATCCCCCTCGCAGTCCCAGGCAACCACTAATCTGCTTTCTGTCACTATATATTATATTTGTTTTTTTTATAGAGTTTTATTTAAATGAAAACATACGGCATGCACTCTTTTATATTTATATCTTTTCAGGGAGCATAATTCCTTTTAGCATAAGTCCCCCATGGTTAGTGTGTAACCACCCTTGCTTTTGACTCTGGGTAGTGCTGCTTTCCGCGGATGACTATCAGTTCTTTCCCTAGCCACCTGATGGTGGGTATTTATGTCTCTTCCAGTTCACTTCTATTTGAAATGTAAGGACCATCAACATTTTTCATACAAGTCCTCATGTGGAGCTGTGTTTACATTCTGTTGGCTAAATACTACAGAAGTAGAATTGCTGGTGTGTGTCTGTACAACTTTATAAGAAGACACAGGATTGTTTGCCACGGTAGCCCTGTGATTTCTTGATACTAGAGTAGAAGAGCTCCAGTTGCCCCAGCTTCTAAGACCTGGAACTGCTACTCTCATTTTAGGTCACCCAGTGGGTATGCTGTGTACGTGCCATGGCAGCTTTCTATCTCTGCACTTTGCTACTTTGGACCCGAGTCTGTCTTCTGTGGCTAGTCTGTCTTACTGTTGTGGACCCGTCTCACCTTTCCTTTCTTGCCTGTATCAGCTGTCTAGGTGCCTTTGTTCTTATCCGTGCCATAAGGATTTTGTTATTTCAGTCTTTTGTTACTGTTGGTGATAATTAGTATAGGGAGATAGTTTGTACTTTTGTCTGTGAATGTGTGTGTGTGTGTGTGTGTGTATCTGTCTCTACGAGTCTCTCTCTCTCTGTCTAACTGTCTCGCCTATCTCTGTCTGTATCTGTTTTTTTTCTCTCTGTGTGTGTGTGAAGCACACATACACTATACATTAAATCAGAAACCATAATATACAATAAATAAATTCATAAAAATAATAAATAAATAGACTAGCAAAACAAAAAAAATGTCAAATAAAATAATGCAAGACAAAAAGTCTACAGGGCTATCATTGAGTTTGCTTTATGTTGGCCATTTAACGCTGAGCCTTCTCTTAAGTGTAGTTAATATCTAATGAGACTTTATTGAGGAAAACTAATTTTTATTAGCAAGCAAATGTTAATTGCAGGAAGCTTCTTGGTTAGGGGATGGAAGGCTGTCTACTTCCCTTTCTCCACCACTGGGACCCAACCTGGCTTGAAGATGTGTAGTCCCTGTGAGCTCACATGTTCATATATGTCAGTCCTGTTGTATCTGGATGACACTGATTTCTTGGTGTCATCCACCACCTCTGGATCTTACAATCATTTTACTCCTCCTGTGCTTAGCTCTTGGATCCCTGAGGGGTAGGGGATTAATGAAGAAATCCCATTTAGGACCAAGTGTTCCAAAAGTCTCTCATTCTATATACACAGTCCAGTAGCAGGTCTCTGAGTTAGCTCCCATCTATTGCAAAAGGAAGTGTCTGCGATGATGGATGAGTGGGACACTTATCTATGGGAATAGCAGAATGCCATTTTATTTCTATGTTCCTTTAGCAAAGCAGTAGTATTTGATTTTCACGTAGGCCCATGGCCTATATATTCCCACTTGGGTTCTCAGCCAATTCAGCAGTGTTAGGAACAAAATCCATCTTGCGGAGAGGCCCTTAAACCTAATCGGAGCTTGATTGGTTACTCCCAAACCTTTTGTGCCACTGCTGCATCTTGTAAGCTGGTCACTATTGTAGATCGCAGAGTTTACAGCTGGGTTGGTGGTTACTCTTCTCCTCTAGTAGTGTTCAGAGTACCTTCTGGTATCATGAACACTAGTCATTAGGGGGTGAAGCCTCTAGGAACACCAAATCATCTCAATGCTCAATAAGTCATTTTGTCTTCAGCAGTAGGCCCTTACCATCAGTTTGTAGAGAGCAATAGGCTAAGATGTTCGGAGATTCCATGAGGCCAGTTGCACAACAATTCAATTAGATGATAACGAAATATGTCTAGTTGGGGTTTTGACTCCATTACTTGGTGACTCCATTTAGATTTCCTTCATATATGCATATATTTTACTGTAGTAAATAAGAAGATTTTACTGTAGTAGATTTCTATATGACTCCTCAAGTGGCCATTAGTGTTAGTTGTTCCTCCCCATATTTCCTGTGTTACCTCCCTTTTCCACCCCCCTTCTCACACCAGTCTCTCCCCTGTCCCTCCATAACTATGTCTTTATTCCTTCTTCCTTGGGAAATCCTTCCCTCCCCTAATCTCTTACTTAATATTTAAATTCTTTAGTTATACAGATTGTAACATGCATTCATAAGTCTTAAAAGACACCAACCACTTGGGGTCTGGGTTACCTCACTAGAATGATTTTTTAAGTTCCATCCAATTATCTGCAAATCTCATAATTTTGCATTTTTTAACAGTTGAATAATATCCTATTGGCTAAATGTGCCATGTTTTTGATACCCATTCATCAGTCGATGGACATCTAAGATGTTGACGATTCCTGGCCATTATGAATAGAGCAGCAATCAACATGGATGTGCAAATATATCTGTGGTAGGATGTAGAGAAGTTTGGGTATATGTCCAAGGGTGGTATAGCTAGGTGGGTCTTGAGGTAAATAGATTTCCAGCTTCCTAGGAATCTGCCCCCCAAATTTCCAAAGAGGCCATACAAGTTTATACTCCCATCAGCAATGAATAGTGTTCTCCTTTCCCCATGTCACCAGCATGAGTTACATTTGTATATTGACCTTGGCCATTATGGCTTGGGTGAGATGAAATCTCAGATATTTTGACTTGTGTTTCCCTGATAACTAAGGATGTTGTACATTTCTTTAAGTGTTTCTCAACCATTTGTGTTTCATTTTTGAGAACTCTCTGATTAGCTGTGTACCTCCATTTTTAATTGGGTTATTTTGTTTTTCTTGATGTCCAGTTCTTTTAGTTCTTTATATACTTTAGATAGTAACCCTCTATTGAAATAAATGGTAAATATCTTTCCCCATTCTGTAGGCTACTGCTTTGCCCAAATTGTAAGGGTCTGTGATTCTCAAAGAATGATACCCCAGACTCAAATAGTATACGACAGCAAAAAGTCTTTATTCTGCAGAGAACCTCATGCAGAAGTCTGCCATTCATCAGGATGGAAGACAGAGATGGAGACTTTGCAGGGTCAATTTAAATCCCTTGATTGGTTGGCTCTATCTCCAGGGGTATAGGTGAATTTGTTATTGGTTAAGGCTCCAGGGGACTTGGGGAACTTTTGCGGATTAACTATTAAGCTAGGCTAACTCAGTCCTCTCAAACTGATGGTATGCTTTACCATTCAGAAGCTTTCCAATTTCATGAGGCCTCACTAGTTAACTGTGGTATTCATGCCTGTGCTAATAGTGTCCTGTTCAGAAAGTCTTCTCTGTGACAATGACTTCAAGAATATTCTCCAGATCCATCCATTTCCCTAAGAATTTCATGAATTCATTGTTTTTAATAGCTGAGTAGT
>NW_022196915.1:48657104-48696427 GCF_008632895.1 Mastomys coucha
GGTCTCAACCACCAACCAAGGACTGCACGTGGTGGGTCTGATTGTTCTGGCAGCATGTGTATAGTAGAAGATTGCAAATTTGATCTTCAATAGGAGAGGACCTTGGCCCTGTGAAGTTTCTGTGCCCCAGTGTAAGGGAATGCCAGAGCCAATAAGTGGGAGAGGGTGGGGTGGCAGGCATGGGGTTTGTTCTTGTTGTTTTTGTTTGCTTGTTTGTTTGTTTTTTGGAGGGGAAACTGGGAAAGGAGAAATTTACGTGTAAATAAAGAATATATATATATATATATATATATATATATATATATATATATATACCAAGATGGGAAAAAAGAAAAAAAAGAAAAAAAAGAGAATATTCTCCACTTTCTCTTCTATTAGATTCAGAGTATTTGTCCTTGATTCATTTGTAGTTGAGTTTTGTGCAGGGTGATAAGTATAGATCTACTTGCATTCTTCTACATGCAGTCACCCAGCTTGGCTAGCTAGCACCATGTATTGAAGATGCTGTCTTTTCAGTATGACTTTAACATCTTTATCAAAAACTAGGAGTCCAGTTGTGTGTGGACTTATGTTTGGATATTCAATTTGATTCTATTGATCAAAGTGTCTGTTTTTATGCTAATATCATGCTTTTTTATTATTATAGCTTTATATACAGTTTGAAATGGGGGCTGGTGATCTCTTCAGCAGTTCCTTATTTAGGATAGTTTTAGCTATCCTGATATGTGTTTGTGTGTGTGTATGTTGTGCACACACTTCATATTGTAAATGTAACTTTTATCCACCAGTTGTAATTATTATCTCTGTAGGCTTACTGCTAAAAAACCTCACCCTTTTTAGCTCTTTCTGAACTTTGGCTGGCTGGTTCAACTCAGCTATTCTGGCTCAAACTCCTCTCCAAGATGACTGATTCAAATAGGATTCTCTAGAATTCTGACTGAATTTCTCTGCTTGGTCTCAAACTAACTCTGGCAATCTGTTCTAATCTTCTGGCTCCTCATTCTGTCTTCACTTGAACCCTTTCTCTGTAAAGTTGTCCCAATAAACCTGCTTTTTTTCCCTCTCTCTCCTCTCTCCCTCTCTCCCTCCCTCCCTTCCCTCTCTCTCCTCCCCCTTCTGTCCTCTCTCTGTGTGGTTCTCTTAAGTCCTTTCTTTCCTGTGTTGTTCCTATATGAGTTTGGTATATCCTATTTCTGATTCATTCTGTCAAATCCTTCTCTGATTTGTCAGTTTGTCTGCCCCTCAATTAGACAGCACTTTCAAACATGGTTACTTCCTTCTATAAAGAAATTTTTCCTTCATTGTTAGAGATTAAAGGTATGCACTGAGAGTACGTCTGTATTCTAGCCAGAAGGATTAAAGGTGTGTCAGTCCAGTCAGAGCACACAGACCTAGAAAGTCTCTGGATATGATCCCTTGCTAGAGCAGGCCTGTTGCTGGAGTAAGATTACTCTATATCAAATGAAGCTGAAAAAATTTTTTTCCATTTCTGTGAAGAATTTTCTTGGAATTTTGATGAAGATTGTATTGAATCTATAGATTGTCTTTGTCAGATATTATGTCAGAGCAATGAGTCAATCTACAGATTCAATAAAACCTCCATCAAAATTCCAACACTATTCAATTTTTGTTTCTTTCAAAGATTTTTCTCATCTTTAATTGGCTTTTCCATATCATAGCTGTTATTCCAGTTGCTGCCTGTGCTACCCCTTTGGGAATGTGCATTTCTTTTCATTTGATTTACTGTGGCTCTGTAGCCTACTCTCCAGAGTTCATTCCTCTCATGGTCTCTCTCCTCCCTGCTGCTGCTGGTCATCATCACTTTAATCACAGGAGAGGAGCTTCTCAGCTGGGCAGAGTTCACAGCATCTCATTTATATGAATGAGATTACCACCTCCCCTGGAGATAACCAGACTCCCGTGGGCGTTCCTATGTGGACCAAAACATGCTTGGCTTTTATGTGGCACTGAGGATCTGAACTTGGGGCTTCATAGCTACCCAGCAGGTAGTTTCCTGAGCCATCTTCCCAGGTCCAAGTAAGTATATAATATCTGTTGACCATAGTCTCCCTATCCCCACAAGCCCCTCCCACTAGTTCTCTTAGCTTTCCAGAAAGTTTTACTTTTACATCAACATCATCAATAAGCCTGTGATTTTTTTTTTATCTGTACAGCCTAGGACTCACGAGTTCTGTTAGTTTCACTGTGTCTCTGTTTAGTTTCTGTTTCCATGACTGTCCATTGATGAGAGTTGGGTGTTGAAGTCTCCCACTATTATTGTGTGAGGTGCAATGTGTGCTTTGAGCTTTAGTAAAGTTTCTTTTACAAATGTGCATGCCCTTGCATTTGGAGCATAGATGTTCAGAATTGAGAGTTCATCTTGGTAGATTTTTTTGTTTGATGAGTATGAAGTGTCATTCCTTATTATTTTTTTTTATATAACTTTTGGTTGAAAGTTGCTTTTACTTGATATTAGAATGGCTACTCCAGCTTGTTTCTTGGGACCATTTGCTTGAAGTATTGTTTTCCAGCCTTTTACTCTGAGGTAGTGTCTGCCTTGGTCACTGAAGTGTGTTTCTTGTATGCAGCAAAATGATGGGACCTGTTTACGTATCCAGTCTGTTAGTCTGTATCTTTTTATTGGGGAATTGAATCCATTGATGTTAAGAGATATTAAAGAATAGTGATTGTTGCTTCCTGTTATTTTTGATGTTGTTTTTACGTTTGTGTGGCTATCTTCTTTTGGGTTTGTTGAAAGAAGATTACTTTCTTGCTTTCCTTAGGGTGTAGTTTCCCTCCTTGTGTTGCAGTTTTCCATTTATTATTCTTTGTAGGGCTCGATTTGTGGAAAGATATTGTGTAAATTTTGTTTTGTCATGGAATATCTTGTTTTCTCCATCTATGGTAATTGAGAGTTTTGTTGGGTATAGTAGCCTGAGCTGGCATTTGTGTTCTCTTAGGGTGTGTATGACATCTGCCCAGGATCTTCTAGTTTTCATAGTCTCTGGTGAGAACTCTGTCGTAATTCTGATCAGTCTGCCTTTATATGTTACTTGACCTTTTTCCCTTACTGCTTTTAATATTCTTTGTTTGTGCATTTGGTGTTTTGACTATTATGTGACAGGAGGAATTTCTTTTCTGGTACAATCTATTTTGGGTTCTGTGGACTTCTTGTAGGTTTATATGCATCTCTTTTTTAGGTTAGGGAAGTTTTCTTCTATAATTTTGTTGAAGATATTTACTGGTCCTTTAAGTTGGGAATTTTCATTCTCTTCTATGCCTATTATCCTTATGTTTGATCTTCTCATAGTGTGCTAGATTTCCTGTATGTTTTGGGTTAGGAGCATTTTGCCTTTTCTTTGACTGTTGTGTCAATGTTTTCTATGGTATCTTCTGCACCTGAGATTGTCTCTTCTATCTCTTGTATTCTGTTGGTGATGCTTGCATCTATGGCTCCTGATCTCTTTCCTAGGTTTTCTATCTCCAGGGTTGTCTCCCTTTGTGATTTCTTTATTGTTCCTATTTCCATTTTAGATCCTGGATGGTTTTGTTCATTTCTTTCGCCTATTTGATTGTGTTTTCCTGCAATTCTTTAAGGGATTTTTGTGTTTCCTCTTTAAGGTCTTCTACCTGTTTACCTGTATTCTCCTGTATTTCTTTAAGGGAGTTATTTATGTCCTTCTTAAAGTCCTCTATCATTATCATGAAATGTGATTTTAAAACAGAGTCTTGATTTTCTGGTGTGTTGGAGTATCCAGGGCTTGTTGTGGTGGGAGAACTAGGTTCTGAAGATGCCAAATAGCTTTGGTTTCTGTTGCTTTTGCTCTTGCCTTTGCCTCTCATCATCTGGTTATCTCTGGTGTTAGCTAGTCTTGCTGTCTCTGACTGTGGCTTATCCCTCCTGTAAGCCTGTGTGTCAGCACTCCTGGGAGACCAATTGTCTCCAGGAGGAATTTGGGTATGGAGAGCTGTGGCACAGGGTCAGCTCCAGGGAGCAGATGGAAACTGGAAGGATCCTGTCCCCAGCTGCTCCTTGGTTTCCTTGTCCTGTTAGCTCTGGGAGGGTTCCTCTTGGGCAGGAACTTGCAGAGGTGGTGGTCTCACCTGTTTTCTCAGGTGTGTCAGCACTCCTGGGAGACCTGCTCTCTTCTGGTGGGACCTGGATATAGAGAGCTGTGGCACAGGGTCAGCTCCAGGGTGCAGATGGAAACGAGTCTAGGACTCACAAATAAGAGAAAACACCCAGTATTTGTCTTTCTGAAACGAACTCATCTTATAGTATACAATTATCTCCCGGTGTTTCTTTTTTTCTACAGATAGCAGGACTTCATTCTTGTTTATGGCTAGAAAAATATGTTGTGTAGATATATTACAATTTCTCTGTCCATTCCCTGCCATTTCTCAATTTCTTGTTTTTTATCGTCAGTATTTAAATGCTGATTGATCAGTGCTGTGGTCCTGAACAGATTCAGGAATTGAACCATGACATTGAGTTAAGATCTTACAGGGCTTTTAGGCCTAAAATTCACAAACATCTGTGCCAAGTTATTCCACCAATCAGGATTTAGAAATAGGGGGATTTCTTTAGGAACATGTATTTGTTGTACACTTATCCTGCTCCCATTGGCTAAAGGCATTCAGCTGTGGCAGGGGACTTGCCTTGTCTAATATTCTTGTCTTAACTTATCTGCCAGGATAGGACTTGTCTAACATTTATGTCTAAACTTTCCAACCAAGATGTCAGTTACCAACGTACATATTTCTTTCTACCAACTAGTATGTCAGTTCCCAGGGAGGTCTTGAGAACTTAAACTCTACTCAACCACTACTCATAATGGAAGTCTTATTCCAAATTGTTTCTTATATTGGTGCAGGTGTCTCTCTTATGTTGAGGTCCATCCCAGGGGCAGCTTGTATCATAAAAGCTTATACACAGGTGCAGGAAGTTGCTGGGTGCTTGGTCCAGGTCCAAGCTTATTGTGGGTAACTATGCAAAGCTGACTTCTATTGTGGTTGGTTTCCAAAGCCACAAATCATAAAAAACAATATATGTAATCAGTCTTGGCTTTAGAAAGTTTCCTAGTAACAGCAGAAACATCTGAGAAAGTTTTCTTATAATGGCAGGCTAGCCAGGTCACTGTTATCTAGGCTTTAACAAGAACTGTTTCTAGTTCTAATGCCAATAAAGATTGCACAGTTTCCATCTGCATTTGTGTTAGTGTCTTCTCCCGCATGACACTTTTTCATCATTTAAAAGCTGGAAAGATGGCTCACTAGGTAAAGTATTTGCTGAACAAGCATCAACACCTGAGTCTGGATCCTCACTTCCATGCAGAAAGACAGGCTCAGTAGAGTGTGCCTATAACCCCAGCACTTAGAGAGATGGGGGCAGAGAATCACTTGGGCTCCCTGGCCAGATAATCTAGCTTAATTGGTGAGCTTCAAGTTCAGTAAAAGACTCTCCCAAAAGATAAGGTGGAGAGTAACAGAGAACAACACTTGGTATAAACTCCTGACCTACACACACACACACACACATGCAAATACTTATATGAGTTCATATGAAACATACATGCACATACAATTTTGTGTTGAAATCTGTCATATGAGATGAATGTGGTTGGTCATCATGTAAAGACACTTACTGCCAACCTTAGTTAAATCCCCAGGACACACACATATACTGTAGTGTGTGCATTCATGTACTCATATACTATAAATACAATTTTAAATTATACCATATAATTTCTGGAACTGATTATTTTGAATATGCACAAAACCATATAATTTTCACTATATACTTTCTGTCTGAGAGAAATTAGATATCGTTCTAACATCCTAATGTGGGTTGTCAATATGATATTATTTCTAGGATCTTTTTGAACAGTCTGTCAAATTATGTGAAGATCTAATCAGCTCATACGGTTACATTCACATGAGCTGCCAGTTCCTTCAATAATTTTACAATATGTGAATCACGCTGATTGCTTAAAATGATGACTCTTTTCTTGTGATCACAAGAAAGTTTTATATTGAAGCTTTTAAACAAAATGCATGTTTATTTCTTCTTTTTAAAGAAAGATGCACTTTTTTTTTTATTTATTTGTATATGTATGTGAACCACATGTGTACAGGTACCCTCTTAACAGCTGGACCATCTCTTCAGCCCAACTGTTCATTTCTGTGTCTCTTCTTGAAGATTATTTTATTTTTCTCATTTTATTAGTTCTTTGAGAATTTCATACAATGAATTATACATTCATATTCACTCCCTCCACAACTCATCACAGGTCTACCTCTACCATTCCTACCCACCTAATCTTGTGTCCTCTTTCTCCTAACAAAACAATCCGAGGGCATGATTTTTGCCAGCTGCCCATAGTTTAATTCTGGGAACTCTAGAAAGAGAATAAATGCAAGAGCCCAAAGCAGGAGAGGGGAGTGCAGAAGTAAAGGAGGGAGGCTCTCTGAAGAGGAAGATGCAGCTGTACTTCCTGCTTGTTCCCACTCCTGGGGCTACTGTTGCTGATGATGGAACGATAAGAAGTTGGAGGTACCCTGATGAGACAAAGACTGGACTTGCCCAGAGAAACTCAAGGCCCCCTAGTCACTAGGAATTAATGTAAACAGAATTATGCCCTCTTCTCCATCTAACTTTCCTTTTCTCCTACTTGATGTTAGGATGTTGGAAGGAATAAGGATTGGAAGGAAGGTAGAGGAATATAAAAACCCTATGAAGTTGACTAAAACAAAATTAGCACCTACCCATCTTCTCCCAGAAGATATCAATTTACAATAGTTCCTGAGCCGGGGATAGACTTTGTGATTACCACAACCCCCCTTGCTTTGCTGGATTTTGTATAACTTGAGCTTGCTCAGATCTTGTGCACATTGTTACAAATATTGACAGGTCCTATATGCATCTTCTCACTGTCTGGAAAACACTGGTCTTTCATAGTCGCCTACCATTTCTGTCTTTTACAATCCTTGCACTCCCTTTTACAATACTTTTCTTGCAATGATCTCTGAGCCTTGGGAGGAGGGAACATGATATAGATGTCCCATTTAGGTCTGAGCATTCTGCAATCTCTTATTCTCTTCACCTGACCAGTTGTGGGTCTCTGTGCTTATTGCTGTCTATTATAAAAGGATGCTCCCCTGATGGGGCCTGAGAGCTTCCTGTGCAGCCAGTAAAGCAACACTCCTCCATAGCAGCTGCTTTCGTGTCTGCCTCCGTGTTCCTGTCTTAAGTTCCTACCCTGGCACCCCTCTGCGTTGTAGTTTATAAGGTGAAATCAGTCCTTTTCTTCCCATGCTGTTTTTGGTTATGGTGGGGGGTTTGTTGTTTTTGTTGTTGTTGTTTTTTCATAGCAATAGAAGACAAGCTAAGACAGAATGTGTATGCCTGTATTTCAGGGAGTTTCTGGAGACCTCTCTCTAAGGAATGGGCGATTAACTCTGCTTTCAGTGCATTGTTTCTGTTATTGTGCATAGTACATGCATTGTCATATGTTATAGCTGAAATTTCTACTCATTTGAGAAACGGGCTTAGAGCTGATTTAAAACTTCTGGCTCTTACTTAAAAAAAAACAATGTACATGCTCTGAGGTTCATATTTTAACACTGCATCAGATCATTTTGGTTTTCTCTCTAATGGATTCTAGACAAAGTCAGAAGAACAAGGATTAAACTATGTCTTGGAATAGTTCCTGTTTTATTATTCTAGCCCAAATCCTATGGTCCTCTCTTCTTCCTCTGAGAAATATTAGAATGTTTTCTTTTTATCTGACTTGAAAAATCAGTATTTAAAGTGTCTCAAATTTTCAAACTCCTAAATCATGTGAAAGAAGTTGAGAATATAGGGCTGAACTTTAAACTTAAAGTATGGCCCATTCTCATACTTTTTATTAGAAGAGGTATATATCTATTTCTTAAGCTTTGCATATGTGAAAAGGGCAGCTTGCTCTGTGGAGAGAAACAGCAGCTTCAACAGAGACTGTCTTTGGCATGTCTGTGTTACTTCTTTCTCCGAGCTTGTGTTCTCAGCTGGTTTAAAACCTCCAAGGGTGACCAAAGGAACCAAATACAGTGACATCTGAGGAAGAAGCTTTGGGAGCTGCCAAACGTAAGGCAACATGGCAGTTGTGTCAGTTTTGTCTATACATCTGCTCTGAGCACAAACCCACAGGGAGGAGGTAGGGATAAGCCTTGAATGAAAGGATCACTGTCTGGAAGAAAATTCTTCCCATCTGATACCTCCTTAGAGCCAGTAGAGACATGTCCCATTCCACACTGCAAAGGACAGCGCCAGGCGAGGTGCTGGGTCCCATCTATGTCTTCTCTCTTGCTTCCATGCAAATGTATTTGGGGGCTTTCCAATGCTTGCTTGGGATTCCGGTACTCTTGAAAATGGCAGTTGATTCTTGGTAGTTTAGTTATTTTTGTTATGGTTACAATGTAATTTTATGCTGGAGTGTAAGCATTTAAAATAACTTTCCATTTCTGATTTAATTTATACATTTCTGAGTATTTTTAATATGCATGGCCATTACTTTAGATAGAAGCTTCCTTTAGATTAATTATCTTAGTAGATTCCTTGTTGAAACCTTCGTGTAGCACAGATAATTATTGAGAATACTAAAATAAGCAAGTTTGAGTCTTTAGGCATCTTCCATTTTAGGGATGGAAGTGAGGTCTGCTAGATCTGCAGACCTAGCAGAATGTAACAGGAGCCAAAAACATGCAATATTGGCTCACGTAGCATTATGCACTTTCAAAAACTTGCACTCTAAAGGTAAGTTGAACAAATTTGACTTTAAGGGACTGGGTGGGGATGCTTCTTGATTGAGAGAGTGCTTGCCTTGTGTGTGTAAGCCCTGGGTGGACCCCTAGGACCAAAAAACCCTGCACAGTGGCTCTTGTAATGCTAGCACTTAGGAGGTTATAGGCAGAATGTCATCCTAGACTACATAGAAATTTTTAGGCCAGGCTGAGCTATATGAAATCCTCTCTGGAGAGGAGACAGAGGTTGGGGGAGAGAGAGAGAGAGAGAGAGAGAGAGAGAGAGAGAGAGAGAGAGAGAGAGAGAGAGAGAGAGAGAGAGAGAGGAAAGAAGGAAGGAAGGAAGAAAGAAAGATGGATAGAGGGAGGGGAGAAGGGAAGAAAGGAAGAAGGGAGGAGAAAGCAAGCAAGCAAGTCAGTTCTGCTTACTTGAGTAGAATTTACAAGAGTGACTCTGGACTGGATTAGTTTCTGCTCAAAGATTGTTTTAAACATTTGAGTCAATGTGGAGACATCAGGAACTTCATACAAAAATCCAAATTGCCTGAAAAACCTTAATGGTTTAGTCACTCATCCAGTTTCCACACAGGTCATTGGGCCCCTGAAGATGAAGGGAGCCTGTCTAGGAGAGGACAAGCACTGTCTAATTCACTTCTGGCTGTCTGACCTCGTAGCTGCTGCTCCTCTCTGAAATACCCCACTAGGCTACACACATACACACCCCGGGGACTTTGCATGGGCCTGTCTCTAACTTGGGACATTCCTCCCCGAGTCCCTTCATGGCTCCTGTTTGATCAAGCTCTGGGTAGAGGCTGCCTCCTGATAGGAGCTCCCTCAGCATCTAGAACTGAAAGGCCATACTCACCTCATCCTTTCTTTTCTTTTTTTTTTTTTTTTTTTGGTTTTTCAAGACAGGCTTTCTCTGTATAGCCCTGGCTGTCCTGGAACTCACTCTGTAGACCAGGCTGGACTTGAACTCAGAAATCCACCTGCCTCTGCCTCTGCCTTCCACGTGCTGGGATTAAAGGCACGTGCCACCACTGCCCGGCCTCATCCTTTCTTATTTATCACTGCTTTGTTTTCCAGGCATCTAGACGGTGTGGTTTATGTACCTTTAATGTGCTTATTCACTCATTAAAAATGCCCCTCTGATGGTAGTGTCTTGATCTGTCTTCCATCCATCACAGTGCCTGGCACGAGACAAGCCCGCAATGAAGGTGTGTTGTTGAACAAATACCACCCTTGTAGGTTGCTCACTTTCTGAGCACGATAAGGTTGGAAAAGCAGAGCAAATGAGCTCCTGACTCTCACAGAGAAGGTGAGCACCTCTGGAAAGGCTGGGCCCAGACCATCCATGACAGCAAAGCCCCATGTAGGGCAGGAGCATGCTGAGAAGTGCCGAAGAGATGGGGCCTCTCTGGGGGAGGAGAGAAGGAAACACAAATAGCAGCTGAGTCGCAGGCCCCTGGGCCATCGTGGATGCTATTGCATGTTGGTTTTAGCTGAGTCCTGGAGCAGAAAGCAGGAAAGAAGAGACACAGCACTAAATTATGTCATGCAGCACTGAGACCTGGGGTTTGTTTTGGTTTTGCTTTATTTATGGGCTCCACTAGTGACTCTGTGTGGTTCCTGGAGGCTCTAACTGTGAGAGAGTCAGAGACTATTGATCTAAATGATTCTGTCAATAAGGGAGTGTTTATTTGTTTCCATGCATGAAATAAAAAAAAAAAAAATGTTTTCAAACATCAGCTCACCATCACTAGCAAGCAGCTCTGGACAGTCTGCAGGAGGCTGAGACTGCATGGTGAGCATCATCATATCCCCGCACGTATGGCGGAGACCACAGCAGTGCATGCTAGATGGATAGGACTGATTATTCGGAAGATGCAGTCAGGGCTCAATCTACAGAAAAGCTGGTTTGCTGCCTTTCTGCAGACATCCAACTTGAAGATGGCATTGTCTACACTGCGGCCCTCAGCTGTGAGCTCCTTCAGACCCCCGCAAACTCTCCCGCACTTTCATAAAAAGGTTTTGTAATGAATGGTTCAACCCCAAAGCCATAAAAGCAAGCAACTCAAAACCATGTCATCTTATAATTTGATAAAAGTGAAACCCAGAGAAGTGTAAAGATCTATTCGAGGCCATAGATGATAGGCCACAGCTCTGTCTCTGAGGCTGGTGATTTCCCGAATACTACCCAACAGTCAATATGCACAGCCCTCAAGTGTAGCCCATGTCGGCTTCAGCCTGAAGGCTCTTTGTTCCTCTCTCATCTATTTGATCCTGTTATATTATTGGACGGCATGTTCTTTACTTTCACAATCTCTAGTTCTCACAACATCCCAATGTGACCTTCAGTTGATAAATGGTTAAACTGAGTCACAATGTCATTAAAGGGCCTGCTTAAAGTTGGGGGAGGAGGTAAAATAAGCCCAAGCTGTGATAGGAATCTTGATCCTTGGAACCTCAGACTTAACCTGTTTCTATGCTATGTGACAACCTTCACTATGGGTCCTGCAAGAGGGCTGGTATCCTGTACAAATATCTCCTGCCCATTCCATAAGCCACTACCACACTTAGCTGGGCACCTGGCACCTGTGAGCATGGAGCCAGCCACAGCTGGATTCTGTGGGCACCATCAGAGAGCAGGGCTGGGTAGACATGTCACTTCCCGGAGCATGAATGGATGTTTGATTGACCTTAGCTCACCACTGGGTGGAGTTCGCTCTGGGCAGAACACTTAGTGGCTGAGGAAACCCAGGGAGAGGCTGCCTGGGCTGGTGGTTTGACACCGATTTTGGCTGTTTGGAGAGGAGCCACTGCAAGCCAGCTTTGACCACTGGAGCATGATGAAGGGGCCTTACCTTCTTAGCCACCCACTGTCCTAGTTTCCTTGGAGGTCAACCAAGGACAAACAAACCTGCTATTTCAGCTGAGTTTCTCTTCTCCAGGCTGAGGACCAGTGGCAGGAGACATGTTTGAGATGCCAAAAGAAATAAACTTGACACAGCTAACATGGAAGAGGATCCTTCCTCTCTCTTCCATTGGGGAGGGTGACAGAGATGCATGAGCCCCTCTGGAAGATGAAAGAAACTCTTTTATCTACACGTAGAGGCTTGTGCAGTTACTCTATCAGCAAAGCTGTATCATTTTATCATGTCAACAACTTAGAGGCTTTGGAAGGAATCACGACTGATGTTCCTTTCCTACCACACAATCTTACTGGGGTGTAAGCAGGGGTACTATGACTATGGACCCTCAGATATTGGACAGTGGGAAGATTCAAGCATGACTGTGTGATGCTGAGCTGACGACACTGGACATATACCAACAGGCAGAGTGTTTCTGGTAGACAAAACTAGCCCACAACATGGAGGAAGTTGAAGAATGCCCTCTAAGAAAGACTTGAACTTAATGCTTGAGTGTGGTCATCCAGAGCTTACAGCTTCTCATTAGCGCATATAAAAGCCTAACTTATGCGTATGATTTTCAGGAGGCCCCCAAACTAGCCTAGAAGAGGATCTTCTCTTGCAAATGTTCCTTGGTTTGACACTTAAAATGGGTTTTTCTCTGTCTGATTCAATTGGGCATTTGGAGTTTTTGCATTAGGCATTCAAGTGTCTTTGTGTTTTCAGACAGTAATGAGTGAGGAACTAAGATGGGAAGACCATTTGCAGATAGCCCAAGGACAAGCACATCTTCTTTTCTTTTCCCTGTTACTCTTTTCTCAGAGGCAACCATCACACTGGGTAAGCTATCTCACAGACAACCCTGTGACTCCCGTGCATCTGACAACTGTTGATAGGCATGGTGGACATGTTGCTCTAAAAAGTTAGGGGTGAGGCTAAGCAGTGACTAAGGAGTAAGGTGAGGGTTAGCTGTGAAGGCAAGGCTCTGAATTTGGTTTCTTTCCCCTAATGGTGGGTCAGTAAGGGACAGGGGTTAGCTTATATTTAAGAAGTAGGATTTGGGTCTGGATAATTTATGTCTTATCATTGTTAATCATAATCATGTTGTTAACAATGTGTCAACTTAGGTGTCTGTGTGTGTGTGTGTGTGTGTGTGTGTGTGGTATGTGCACGTGCACAAGCACACACATACATCATCAAATAAAGAAAAAATGCCGAGTACTTCTGGGAAGGTAAAAATCAGTTATTTAAGGGAACCACAGCTATCTCACCCTCTTCTTTCATGAGTTCACTTTAAGTGATTATAAGTAACTCTCCCCCTGCTAGGAGACCTTCTCTAACCTTTCCAGAATGCTAGTCTCATTTTGTATAGCCCCTGGGGCTTTTCTTTGCACCGTTAATTGCATTTGTAATTCTGAAGTCATTCCTATGATTATTTGTTGATATCTTTTTTTCCCCACAAGGACAGGCATTCCTGTGTGTTGTCTTCACCTCTGCAGTTTCAGTTTCTAAAACTATGCCTGACACACAATATTACTAAGTCTTGTTCTTATGGGCTAGAGGGAGGGCTCCCTGACAAGAGCACTTGCTGCTCCTTCAGAGGAGTAGAGTATGGATCCCAGGACCCCTGTCGGGCAGCTCACCACCTCCTGTAACTCTAACTTCAGGGGATCTGATGTCTTTTTCTGGTTCCAGATGATACCAACACAAATGAGTGTACACACACACACACACAAACACACAAATATGAAAAAAAATCCTGCTGTTATAACTCCACTCTTTACATAGTGTGTTTGAGGTTTTTAGAGTGATGTATTGATCTGATCAACTTAGTATATATTTTTAAAAATTTTAAAAACACTTATTTCATTATTGTTAGGAGAATGGGTTGCATGCCTCTGGGCACACACTGGAGGCAGAGGACAACTTCAGGAGTTTGTTCTTTCTTCCTAGCCTGTGTTTCCCAGGGATGGCGATCAGGGTCTCTGGCTTGGCCAAAAGTGCTTTTACCTGGGGAACACAATTTAATATATTTCAAAACCAAGAACCTCATCTACATGACTTGCTGGAAATCTAAGGACATATTATTTTTCTGAAAAGAATGTTTGATTGCTGGAGCCTGTTCCCGGCCGTTTGCGTTGCTTAACTCTAAGGGATAAGTGTTTGGGGAGAGGAAGTTTCCATCAACGTGAGATTCCTCTCTCCCCTCTAAAAGCATCTGTCCTTCCTTACAGTGAAAACTGCTGACAGGACAAGCGGGAAGGCTAATCAGAAGCACTGGAGCAGCGATACTAACACGCTACGCTTTCCTGGTCCATCTCCAGTGCATCTCTAGAGTCAGCCCATGTGCACAACCAGCCCTTCTGTATGTATATAGGGGTGGAAGTTCCAGGTCCACACACTGAAAAGATTCATTGGAGTCTCTCAAGCTTTTCTTTCTTCTAATGTAAAAGGAAAATTTCAGAATGAATGTTAAAAGATAACTACACATCAATGGGGGGAGGACTCATAAAATTGACAAACTGTAGAAACTCGTGATTCCCTCTTCTCTCTGTCAGGACACTGAAATCACGTTTTTTAAGACAATCTGATAATAACCACCTGAGGTACTAACTTTGACCCTCCATGTCTGGTCTGAGTCTAATTTGCCATTTTCTCAAAAACTGTTTCTAGCTCTACAGGGTCCACTTTGGCCGCCATCATTCAGAAATGCTCAGTTTATTGTTTGTAACAACTTGCGTTTATTTGAAAATGGGAAAAGGTGAATATTGTTAAACCCCTCACCTGTGTTTCTAAAGAGCTGGGAAACTGGCAGACTTGCGAGAGTTACAAAGTAAACACTAGGAGAGTCAGCTGCAGTCTCTGCAGAGGTGCCTGTGGGTTCGTCTCTCCATCACAGCTGTGGAGAAAATTATTCCAATGTAAATTTCCCCCAAACTTATCAGACCCTTAGACCTTAGACCAGAGCAATGCCTAGCTCCCCCTTTTGAGATTATCACTCCTAAGTCATGAGTGATCCCACTGGTGAAGTCTCTTGAGGAGTCGCCAGGCTCTTTTTCCAAGTTGGCAGAACCATGCTATTGCGGAGCTGGAAGAGTTCTCTGAGTGCTTCTCACCCCTCACCTGCTCCACCCCCTCCCTTTTTTTCAGTCCTAGAAATTGAACCTCAGGGCCTCAGAAACAATAGGCAAATTGCTGTATAATTGAGCTACATTCTCTGCCCCTTTTTACTTTTGATTTTCAGAGAGAGTCTTGCTTAACAAGAGTTAAGCAAGAGTGTGCTAAGAACGTGCTCAGGTAGCCTTGAATTCATTCTTTCTGCAGGCTGGCTTTGAACGTGTGATCCTCCTGGTCTCAGTCTCTTGACTAGCTAGGATTACAGGCCTCTGCCGTAGGCCAGGCTCATTTCTTTTTATAATAAACATCTTCATGAGTGTAAAATGTTACCTCACTGTGGTTTTGATTTACTGTAATCTAATTTTAGTAAAATTGTTTATTAAAAATGACTCAGTTAAAAAAAAATACTCACATAAGACCCATGAACCTTAGCAATACTTTAAAACAACACCTGAGAGAACGAATTATGGGGTGAGTTTCCCTTTCTCCCTGCCTTGACTTTCTTCCCATGAGAGAAATTCACATGTTAAGTTATACAGGAAGAATATTAAATACAGGGTAGTACTGTGGAACACTGAGAGTCAGTTAGGAAACAGAATCTCAGGCTCCCATTTCAGATCTCCCTAGCCCAAATCTGCCTTTGAACAGGATCCTCAGTCTGTTTGAAGCTGAGACACATTGTGCATGTCGCGTCTCACCAATAGGTGAGAGTCTTAGAAAGCCCGTGTCAGAAAAACATTAACAAGCCCGCCAGGTAAAGTCCAAGCTTAATAAGATTCAGGTGCCGTGCATGTCCCAAGCTAGCAGCTTTCATGCAGGACTGACGATGGGAATTCTGGGGAGCTTGGAAGTATTTGAATACCTGGGTCCTGTCTACTGGAGATTCCAGTTCAATTGGTCCTGGGTGAGATCCACTCTCAGGACTTTTAAAAACACCTTGGGTGATGTAATGGACTGAATCTTGAGAACTATGTGAGCAGCTTCAGCCAATTTAGTCGAGAAAGAATTCACACCTGGTGAAAATGAGGAAGAATGAGCTTTTGCTGTGAAGGCAGAGAAAGGGAGAGGAGGGCCAGCATTATAAGAAGAGGTAGCAGAAGGTAGGTCTTGTAGGCAGAAGAATGTGTTGCTGAAGAGCTGTGAAGCTGTTATGTAAAGGGCAATCAAGAGATGTTGTAGGACTGTTGGAATGGGGAGAGATGGCTGTCATTGCTGACTAGAGGGGGCAACGGTGAAGACATGGAAGTTGTTAGAAGTGACATGTGACCAACATGATTGACAAGGATAAACTGGAGGTGAGAAAGTCCCCTAAAATTCAGGTATGGGATTTTGACTTGGTAGCAGCTCCCCACTTACTTAGAGGAAGAGATCAACAACTCTTGAGAATTCACAAAAGCTGGTTCTCAGTGTGTCTTAGAAAATATTCTATGCCGTTAAAAGTTGCCCATTGTTGGTAACTAATCAATACATCTATACTGTCCTCCATTCAATAAATATATACTGAGTGTGTGCTAAGAACGTTACAGGGGTCAGGAACGACACAGACCAGAACTGTTATGCATTAGCTCACTGCTCCTCAGTGGGGGCGTCCCCTCTACAGTGGGTTTTGGAATGATGAGGGTGTTTTTGATTGTTGATACAATTAAAGTGGAACTAGTGACTCCTGGTAGAGGTGACAGATAGTCTGCTGTTCCCCCGATAGTCCTGCTCAATGAAGAGTAGTCTCATACTGCACACAACTTACTGGTAGTTCCCTGGTGAACAGTCATGGGAAAAGCTTTGCTTATAAATTAAAAACCTGATTCAGGGATGTATGGTTATTTGAGTTTGGAACCTAAGCCCAACATTTGTATATGCATTGTATATGTATTTCTTTGTGGGTTTAGCATACAGAAGACTCTGTGAAGAATGAGATGTTGTACACCCTGAGGGAAGCTGCTACTTGGTTTTATTTAGGACTTTACCAGGGCATCTTCCCTCTTTGGGATTATGACATCACTGAGAACAATTTTGAATCTGGCCTTTGAGATGATAAATTCATGTTAATCCACACACCTCTGCTTGTAGTTCTTTGAAATGACAGACCTAGCAAATTAACTGTGCATGGCAGATGTGTGCAGAGCACTGAATGAGTGAGTAAGTGAACGAATGAATGGACAGTGGTATCAGCTGAGCCTAGTTGCTCAGTGCGGTTGTTTAGGAGCTGTTTCTTGGAAGTGTCTTCCTCATCCCTCTCTTTCCAAAAGTTTGTGAATATCAGTTTGAGGTAGAAAAATCATATTTGAACAAAGTATCCTTAGATGGCAGGTTTTCATTTTTTCTGGACAGATTATGAAAAAGCATCCAGACTGTGGTCCAGAAAGATCCTGGGGTGATGAAAGCAACACAATGGTGTGTATACATTGAGCTTTTCCATGTGCTATACAATTGTAACACTTCAGACATATTGATTAATCATCACAACAAACTTCTGATATGGGTGTTGTCCTCCAAGGTTTCCAGAGGACAGACTGGGTCACATTGTGAACAATGGTTCAGTGACTTACCTGAGGCTAGACAGCAAGGCAATGGTAGGTGACTTACCTGAGGCTAGACAGCAAGGCAATGGTAGGTGACTTACTTGAGGCTAGACAGCAAGGTGATGGTAGCTCTGTTTTCAGTTGAGGCAGCCTGGCTCTTAACAAATCTTGCCTGAGATTAAAACAGTCTAACTTCTTCTTGACAAGACCCAAGGGCAGAGTTCAGGAACTGAAGACTAGGTAGAACTAGAGCAAGCTACAGGTATGAGGTGGAAGAGGAATTGAGAGAGGAGAAAGGGAGGAAAGAGGGAGGGTGAGATAAGGAGGTCAGAGGGAGGAGAGGGGAGAAGAGGGGAGAGAAGGAGAGAGGAGGGGAGAAGAGAGGGAAATGATGGACAGAAGCAGAGAAGGATGGGAATAAGTGTCTACTTGCTAGTGAGGAAGAATCATTTCAGACAGAAGACATCAAAATTTTAGGCATTTTCTTGTAATTTTCAAAACTTTCCTTGTAATTGCTTATCTGACCTAATGTGACCAATATTAGTCTATTCTTTTTACTGTAACAAAAAAAAATGTAAACAACAGAAATTTATTTCTCCCAGTCCTGGAAACTAGAAATTTCAGACTCTAGCCTGTAATTCTAAATTTCTGCCTTGTGATCTCTGCTCCTGGGATGGTACCTTGTTGCTTTGTTGTCTGGAGAGGCTGGTCCTGTGCTTTTGAATGTGAAGGGAAGCTGGAAGGCAAAGGGGATATGAACGCTTTCCTAAGGCTATTAATCCCTGTCATGGGGGCAAAGCCTTCATTTGACATCCCCTTTATACTGTCACAGTGTGGTCTTAGGATCCAAAGTAAAAAATTGGGGCCAGTAGGGGGGGTGAGCATTCATTAATACCATAGCAAGCCTCTACCCCAGCCATGCCAACTGAGGAAACCAGAAGAAAAACACCCAAGTGGCTTCTGAGGGCTCCACTATGATGGACAACAGTGTGATGGAGAGATGGGAAAGATGGAGTGCTCCGTGGAGAGTTCAAGAGAAATCCAAGCCAAGGGCTTTGTACACTGTGGAGAGAGGTGGAACCAGAGACTCAACAGCAGTGAGGAAGAGGCAGATTTGAGGAGGTCACGGTAAGGTCCTGGCCTGAGCTGCCGCCAAGGGCCATGCCTGGGTCTGTGGTCCTAGTGCAGCTGGGGTCTGTGTGGGTCTGTGTGGATCTGTGTGGGTTGGTTGCCTGAGTTGTTACCAAAGGCCAAGCAGATATCTGTGATCTGATCTGCTGCTTGAGACCATGTGGATATCTGAGAGCTGCCCAGGAGGGACATGCTGATCTAGGAAGCCTGTACTACCACCTGAGACCCAAGGGACATCGGTGGGAGTTTCAGGATTCCCAGACAAGGTCAGAGAAGAAGCCCTGCTGGTGGAGGGAGTCTTCCATTTTCTGCCGAGCTCAAGAAAGCTGTCCAGACATTGGTAGATTTTGACCTTCATTTGCAGGGCCCAACTAGATGAGACAAGGGATGTGCACTTATATTGATAAGGAATAGGTGAGCAAATGGGAATCCAGGATCAGGGATGAGAACCCACTCCCACCCACACAGGAAGCTCCAGAAATAGTGCAAAGGATTCAGGTTTTCCCAGAAATCAACTAGTGAACAAGCTGTCCCTAACCTATTGGGAAACATAGAACCTTCAGTAATGGTAAGTAGGTGTCCACTTGGAAGGAAGTTACTTTGTAGCAGAAGATCTATATTTGGAATAATAAATTGGGTATGGGGAGAAAATAGGATATGCTTGCAGAGGGCAGGGTGGTAGATAAGGGTACAGGTGGAGTGGAGTTGGGAGGCAAGCCCTGGCATTTTCACACTCACGCACATTAATGCACAAACTTGGTGTTCGCTGATCACTCTATTGTTGCTAGTATTTCATCATTAAAATTTGCATAGTTCTGATGGTTTAAATGCATGGTCCAAAGATGTATGGAAGCTTGGTCCCTCATAATGACAATACTTGGGAATGATGGAACCTTTATGAGGTGGCATTGCACATTGGTAGTTAGATCACTGAGCTGTGTCCTCAGAAGGGATCAATGCGAGTATCAAGGAGTGGAGGTAGTAACCTTGACAGTGGATTACCATAAAAGAAAGAACCTGAATTTTCTTCTGGTTTCCAGCCTCCCTGTGAGACTCCCCCTGTTTCATCCACCCTTCCCCGATGCCATCTGCCCAATTGTGACACAGTGCCAATTGATCTCTCACCAAAAGCCACTCCCAAATAAGGCTGCCCAACTTCCAATGTCCAGACTATTGTGAGCTAAATATCCCTTTTAAGAGATCACTCAGTCTCCAGTATTTCGTTACAGAATGACTGTCACCAATAAGCTGGCCTCCCCCAAGGACTTCTCAGCAGAGCCTGACATGATTGGCTTCCAGGAGAGCCTGCCATGATTGACTTCCACCTACTGAGGCTATTTCTTAGTGGAGATATTGTTTCTAGTTTCAGCTACAAAGTGCTTCCTGTATAGACTGTCCTGAGTGTGGAAGAGCAGAGTCAACAGGAGTCCTGAGACTGAACTGCCCTTCACTGATGCTCAGGAGGGATCTTTTTCATCAAACCACCTTTTACTTAAGTGCTAACAACAAAGTTGTAACAAAGAACACATTTCAAGACCATTTCACTGCCCCTCTATATTTCTGGAGTCTTTATTTCACTAGATAAAATGCAGGGTCTAAGTCCTTTTTTTATCCCCAGGACAATATTGCCTCTCACACAGTGGTGCATGTTGCAAATACTAAATGAAGGGCCTATTGGGACACCCTGGGTGCCCAGATTAGCATGAGTGTGAAGGAAACATTTTCTCTCTTGGAACTTTCACCTGTGTCCTTCCACAGAGAGATCAGACAAGAAGTCCCAAATGCCGGATTTTTCTGCTCATGAACCTCAGGCTTTTGACATCTGGAAAACAAACATGGTTTGCTCTCAGAACTTTCCAGCAAAATTATCCCTCAATTGGATTCACATAAGACTCTATTGCTTGCTTGGTCTTTAGACAGTAGGGCTACCTCCTCCTTTACTTGGCTAAAAGCGATTTGGATAAACATGAAAGCTCTTGAAAGAACGTTGGGGAAATTGTCGCATTGCTGCTTTAAGAATGTCGAGCCTGTTGAAGAAGTCTCCTTGGCTTGCCTGGCCCTTCTCAGCCCCGGGGAATGGGAAGTCTGAACTCTCTATTTCAGCATTGGCATCAGAAGGGACCTAGTCTCTGAGCTCCCAGGATTGGAGACACTAGAGTCTCTTGAGGACAGGGAGCCCAGAGCAGCAGGGAAAGATGGCCTCAGTTGAAAGCCTTGATGCAGGTGGTGTGTTCTCTCTGCTCACCCCTGCAGCAGCCCCTTCCCCTAGCCCAGGATGAGCTTTCCATGAAAAGGAGAGGATGGATACGAAGAGAGATTGGCATGAGAATGGAAGGCAACAGGAGAGAAAAATCATCACGATGAAAAATGAACAAGATTTATGAAGGCGCCTAGCCCTTGCCTGCTCACGAGGCTCCATCCCGGAGATGAATTTTCCAGGTCTTTGGATAGACTGCTGTGAAATGAGACAAGCTAGCAGGCTGCCATAGCTCTCTTTGAGAGACTGTCAACAGATTAATAGATCTTCCCAATACAGCAATTCTCCTCCAATTGAGCCTATATTTTCCATCGCATCACTGAATTTATGTTTCCCGTGGAATGGACTAAGCCTTTGTTTATGCCCTATGAAGGCTTGGTTCAGAGTCACTGTCATCATGTTTCCTTCTCAGTGCATGATCATTTGGCCAGGTCCTACGGATTTAAGCCAGTGAGAAAGTTCCCTTTCAGTCCTAATTGTTTTCACGCTGCTCTTCAAGTGTCTCTACGTATTGTTGTTTTCTGTTGGAATTAAAGGTCTCAGGCAGGAAGTGGGTGTTGGTAGTGGGGTCTCCAGTCTCTTTCCAGCTTCTATCCTTCCATATATTGGTTGCTTTTCTCATCGATGTGACAAATACCAGACAAAGCAGTTTATGGAATGAAAGGCTTATTATGGTCAGAGTGGGAGGAGACAGTCCATCAAGACAAGGGAGGCGTGGCAGCAGGAGCAACGAGGTAGCTGGTGGCACCATCCCCACAGGAAGCAAAGAGAAATGAATGTTACTGCTCATCTAACCCTGCTCCTTTCTATTCCTTTCAGGAGCCCCAACCCCAATAGAGGAACTCCCACAAGGACATGTACAGAGGTTTGTACATTACGTATTTCTCAATCTTGACAAACTGATTGTCAATATTAACTACCATGGTCTAGAATTTTCTGATTGGTGACTTTTCTCTCTTCCTTTAATTCCCTCAGATTCTATTAACTGAATGCTTAGGACTCGTGGCTTTATTGACCCCAACCCTATTCTCACAGATCCACTTTGTCTTAACAACAAACAAGATATAGAATAAGAATATGGCATGGAGAAGAAGAGGAAGAAAATATGCCTTTTATAACTATCCCAAAGGCCAAGAGATATAAATAAATGTAAACTGTGTTTAAATGTGGACAGAATCTGGCATGGGCTATAGGAACAACTAAACTCCTTGGCATGTGGGCTTTCAGGCATTAAACAGTGCTAAGAGGCTGCCTGTGGCATTCTTGTGCCTGCATCTAGCTGGTGCCTTATTTTCTAAGCAAAGAGCCAGGTATAATGACACACGCCTTTAATTCTAGCACTTGGGGGGCAGAGACAGGCAGATCTCTGAGTTTGAAGCCAGCCTGGTCTATAAGAGGAGTTTCAGGCCAGCAAGTCTAACCAGTCTCAAAAACAAACAAACAAACAAATACATGCAAGGATTTCTCATCTAGAACTGGTTGCTAAAGTTCTTCCTTTCACTGAGCCTCAGGCTTTTTGTGCTATTTCACTCCCATCTGTGCTTAAAAAGTAAAAGGAAAATCAGTGGTGTCTTTTGGTTTTATAGAAAAATACCCCAAAAGGCCAACAGCATGAGGATTCTGGAAAGCCACTTGATTACAACGCCACAGGCCCCTCCTTATTTAGATAAATAGATGCTCTTAAAGCCCTAGGACTGTGAAATGCATATTCTGGGTTCCTTGTGGTTACATTAATGTCTGGCCTTTCTTTGACATCATGGTTTTAAAAAGTCAGAGGATATCTCCAGAGATAAAAATTTGATCCTGCATGTTCAGTCTGTGCCAAATCCCAAAGAGCAGACCCTGATTCATCTTATTAAAGTTAACTGCTCGTCTTTCTTCACTTGCAACCATAAGCAAAGCAGCTCTTTGACCTTGTGACAGCCTTCCCACCCCCACCACTGCTCCACTTACTCCTCTCCAGGTTATAGAAACAATCTTTCCGAAGGACTCAGTCGTCCTGATGGGCCAGAGTGGGCCTTTTCTTCCCGTTGGCTGGTTGCTTGCTTCTGTTCCTGGTGTTTCACCAGCCAGGGTCCTACTCTCCTGCTTGCTGCTTCTGCCCATAGATCTTTCCACCAACTCCATTCAAAGTTAATGCTGTACACCAAGCATTCACATTTTCCCCATATATTTGGTATTTAATTATATACAAGAAAAATACTTATTTGTTACAGAAGAGCTTCCTTATATAAAAAGCTAGAGACACACATACATATTCAATGTAAGTCCCAAATGGCACCCAGCTTACTACATACTTGGACTACAGGGACTATAAAAAAGACTTTCAATTCATCTACAGTTACTGTGGGCCCTCATACAGTCTGTCCTATTTTTATCTGGACATAGCTTCAGACTGTGGAGTTTCAGGTTGTAACCCTCAGATCAGCTAGAGGTTTATGGAGGCACGCAACGGCAATCTGCTCTTAGAGATGGGGTGCTCCCACTTTACACTTCTCCATGGGGTTAAGGCCTCTGTTTTCTTTGTCTTTTTTCCATGTGGCTTTTTATGCTATGGAAAATGGAACACCTCTGCTGGAAGAGCAATCCACACTGGTATGTACACATGTCTCTTGACTTAAAAGTTCTTCAGTACACTGCTCCAGACCCTCCCTCTCTTCGTCCGTGTCCTGACTGGTCTCTTTGCTAGTTTCTGAGCTGTTTAGCATTATTAGCAGCTCGGGCTGTTTCTTTTGCAGCTGATCAAGGAGCTGTTCCCGTGGTTCAGTTCTCACGAGTATTGATGGATATAAATAATTTTTTCTCTCTGGTGTCATACCTGTTTGGATAACTAGTTTCAGATCCTGTTGCAGAAAGCAATTAAGCTTTGTTAAACCAGTTTTTATAGTTTCATCAAGCTCCAGGCTTCCTGCTTTAAATTTTTCTTCATCAGAAGTTATCTGAACAACAAAAGAGCTGTGCTGGTTCTCAAAGGCTGCTGTATGTTCTCTTATTTTTTTTTCAGTGATCTCCGAACTTGAAGCTTCACAACATCCATTTACAAACTCCATTAAGTTCTGAAGTTCTTCCTTCGTCTTGCTTAAGCAGGATGCCCACCGATCAGAAGAATGAACTGGGCTTGGGTTCAGGGTGCCACACCTCTGTGTGATCTCTTGGGATACAGTCTCCAGGTTGCTGCTGAGTGAACTGCAGTGCCCTACAGACTCTTCAACCAACTGTGTGCTTTCTTGGTTAAAGTGTCTGAGCTCTTGTAATAATCCATCAGATTCTGCAAGAGTTTTCTTACTGTGAACTGTCATTTTGTTGATTATATCAGTAGAGTTCTGCTCTGTATTTTCTTGAATACTGTTCAGTGGTTTCTGGATGTTTTCATACGTCTTCTCCAAAGCACAGAATCTCTCTGCCCAACTATTGCTTAACTGGAAAAGTCCCTGTGAATGGGTTTCCTATATTGTCTTCAGGTCTTCAGTTAGGTTTCTACAAAGCTTTTGTGATTCAACCAAGGAAGAACCTCTGTTTTCCCGGAGTTCATGTAAATTGTTATACAATATGCTGAGAAAACTATTTCTTTTTTTTTTTTGATCTTCTACCTTTTCAGTCACTGTGGATGAAGCCCTGAAAATGTGCTGTAGTTGTCTATTTATGTTCAAGATGGAGACCACACCAGGGGCTACGATGGTCTAGAGGGAAGTGAAAAGGTCGGTCACAAATTCATCAATCAATCCTTGCAGCACACTTTTACTTTGTGCTGCTAACGATTGCTTTTCCAATATCATATCAGAAATCTGAGAAACATGAGCTGACACATTTTCTGGAATAGACATGAGAAATGCAAGTGCTATCGTGGTAATGGTGTCTAATGCGGACACACTAGAAGACATCAGGTTACCAAAGTGTCTTATGGATATCTAGCATGGCCTTTTGTTTCGCACTGCCATCCTTAACCAATTCTTCCATATTATTAAACAGATTGTTGAGGTTCTTGCCAAAGCTCTCCTGAGCTTCAGCATTGTGCTCATTGATTGGTCTTTTATGGTCCAGCATAGAATGTAGACCAGATACATCCCTGGTGGTTTCTTTAACTGTGTTAAGCAACTTGCTGGTGGTATCATGAAGCTTCTTCTTGGTTCTTTCCAAGGCTGAAGAGACATACTCCTCTTTCACAAGTTGTAATTTTGTTTCTTGCAAATGTTTCTGAGTAGTTTCAAGTTCCTGTGTCTTGGTTTGCAGGTCAGATTTACACTGGTCAGGTTCTGAAGTAATAAAGTGAAAAACAAAGTTCTGGGAATGTAGAAATAAAGTTTCACAGTAAAGTAAGAGAGCCATGTTTCAACTCCTGGAAAGCAGCAGGCAGTGTGGGAACAAAGTTTTACAGTAGCAAGCAGCAGCTTCAGCCACTTGGCTAAGTGTTTTCTGAGAAGCACTAAGAAGCTGTCTTCCAGAGATAGCCAAAGATATGCTGTAAACACAAAGTTTTGGTGCTCAGAATGTTGAGAATGACCAGGCCATTCTGACTAAGCTAAGTAAAGACAAAACAAGAAATAACTGTTCTTGAAAGAACCTCCCAACCCCTCCCTGTGGTGAATTTCGAAAAAGACCACAAACTGTCACCCTGACCTTGCTGACAACAATCCCCCTACCACCTAGTTGCTCAGCCCCTTCCCAGGAACTTTTCAAGGCCAGGTGCAGAGCTGGATAGGGAAGTTGGCTGACTAAGCCAAGAACAGCCCCCTGAGCAAGCCCACCAATGCCTGATGAGATCCTTTGTCCTGTGTTCCACCAACCAGAGTAAGCCAGCTAGCCCTGTTGCTGAGGACTGTCCTCTGCAAAGTATAAAAGACGTGTGCGTTCTAAGTTCGGGTTGCCTCTCCCTGCAAGGATGAGCAACCCCACATGCATTGGCCATGGGCATTGGATCAATAAACCTCATGTTATTGCAGTGATCTGTCATCAATCTGTGTTCTGTGGGTTGAGCTAAGATTACAACAGTTCATTCTTACCATCCATAAATAACTCTGTAGCCTTCCTCATACACTGCCCCTAGATGTTTCCTAGACAGCCTGAAATTCTAAGGTGTGTTCAAGTTGATATGGAAGGTTGGCTGGGGAAGGGCTTAGAAATGACATCAGATATAGGACATAATCAGAGAAGAAAGAGAGACGATCAGTGTGTCAACTGGTTTTCATCACTAACACATATCTGAAACAGCTTACAGAGAGGAAAGGTTTAGTGCAGTTTGGGAGGTTTCAGTTCACAGTGGGTTGGTTCTGCTGCTTCAGGGCTTGGGATGAGGCAGCATACCATGATGAGAACATGCAGCAGAAGAACAAAAATGCCAATTCCCTGGCTAGAAAACAAGACAAGAAGAGGAAAGGACAGACAAACTCCTAATGACCAGAAGACCTCCCTTAGCACCATCCCATCAACATCCTGGTGTCTCTCATTAGTGCCCCAGAAGGGCAGCCAAGCCTTGACTACATGCAGCTTTGGGAGATGCCTGAGATTCAGACTGTGGGAGATCACAGGCTGGGGATGGGATGGATGGTGAATCTCAGTTTCCCAATGCCTTCTTGTCCTGTGAGGACTCATATTGCCTATCAGTAGACAGCCTCCCAGATACACTTAAAACAGAAAAGTAGCTTCATTTCACAATGTGTTAGTTTGCTACGTGACTCTGACCTCTCCTCTTCTAGGCAAAATTCCATGCAGACTGGCTTAGCCTAGGCCTCCCAGAACAGTAGGGGAACGTTCTTGTAACATAGCTCCACCTGATTCTGGTACTTGGAGTGGGAACCTTGAAGAGGAGGTGTGTCATGACAGATGAAAAGCTTTGCTGGGGATTCTAGGGACTTTCCCACCAGCATTTGCTGCCTCCAGAGAATATGGCTCTCTGGGGAAGGAGCTATGATAGTTCTAGAAGCTGCCAGCCTGTCACATGCTCTCCTAATGGATTATTGATGGCTGTGTAAGCCTGGCCTGGCAGCACGGCCGGCTCTGTTTTATTACAACCATCACTTGGACTAAACCCAACATGTCACCTCACTAAGTGGGGGCTGTGAGCAACATCTTTTTTTTTAACTTTTGATCAATCATCCATATCATGTGATTCCCAGAGCACTATTTATGTCAAGTCTGTGACTTGGAACTCTCAGGAAGGACTTAAATATCCTCATGTTCTGCCCACCACCCCCCCAGGTGAGGAAAAGAGAAACATCTTCAACATGGTGATTTAAAAAAGAAACCTATATTGTTAAACATTTTCATGCTTGATGAAATAAACTTTTCAAAGTAATATGGAAAAAATGATTTCACTTGGACACTTTTTACTCAAAGAAACACACGATGCTTGTTAGGAATGGAGCGGGAACTGCAAAGCCTGCCGGAACATCTGGGCCCCACCACTGCCTGGGACCTCTCTGTTGAGGAGAAAGTGGGAACCCTGCAGACAGACAGGCGGGTGTTCTGAGGAAATCTCAGGCAAGGCTGCTGAGGCTGGCAGGGCCCTAACTGCAGAAGGCATGTGAGCCAAGGACAAGTCTCCTCTGGGGAGCCAAAGCCCTGCCACCCAACCTTAAGGTTTCAGGATCCAAAGGCATTATGACTAATGGAGCGTCTCTGTGTTCAGGCTGCCCGTAGATCGCGGCCATAAATACCTGCCAAGGAAGAGGACCCTTCTCTCATTTGCTCCTACTTCATGTTACCACATCAGGAAAAATCATCATGGCTGAACACACACCGGGCCTCAGCATCAGCTCAGCTGCTTTGCCAAACAAGAAGGAAGAAAAATGCTGTCTCCTTCCAGGAACTGTGGAGAAGCGGATGAGACAAAGGTAGCTGTTTATTAAGAGAGGTTTATTGTGAACCTACTATGGGCCAGCCAGTCAGGTCAAGAGGTGTGAACCAGTTGTAGAGTGCACAGTGGGGCTGGTCCAGGTAAAGAAACTCTGGCCTCTAGCTCTGGTTTTGTAGCGTATTGAGTCACAGAGAAACTAGCTTGGGTCTCTGATCAAGTCAGCCCTGCAGTCTAGGAGTGCTCAAAGTCTGGCCATATGAGAGGAAAAAAATACCAGTATGGAGGCTCTCCTGCCCAGTACGGCTCTGAGCACATGTCTTGTCTGTATGGTGGTCCTGCGGGAGGCTGGTTTTCTTCCAATATCACACGAAGAGACAGACACATCCGTGAAGGAATGCATGTTGGGGGGGGGGTCACATCTTGGAGAAGTGAGTAATGATTGAAATTGCAGCAGTGAACAGACATCCTGGTTTGTCCATGATTGTCGGGTGTCCTAAGAATGTGAGACAGGTGACAGTTGGTGGAGCCAATGAAAACAGTTGATCTCTAAAGGCCAACTAAATGTCTCTAAAGGCTTCAATAGCCAGCTTAACTGCACTGAATCCCTATGTCCTCATTGCTATAGAAGATTGCTTTGGGAATTAAACAGGACTAATATCTGAAGGCTACAATTACCGGCTTGGTCCTCAGCAAGCCTCAGTGAATGGGAACATTTAGTGGTATAAACTCAGCTCCTGCTCTGTGGTTGGCATGAGCAAAGCGAAGTCAGTCTGACAGGAGGGGAATTACAGCTTTGAAAGAAGTGAGGATCTTATTGTCCACACAGAATGCAGCTCCCACCTCAAAGGAAATGACTATTCTTGAGCTACTGATGCAGTTGACATGGTACCAGGTAGTGCTTGCCTCCCCAGAACTGCTCTTTGGGTATTCCCTTTGGCAGAGGGGATAGTGTGGATAGTGTTCAGACTAGGAAAAGGTTAAACTCAGATGCTGGACCTCAAGTGAGCAGGAGAGTGACCAGCTAAGGCCTTGACAGAGACTGACTCAACCCTACACCTGCAGAGAAAAGCATGTACATGGGCCCCGGGAAGCCTCTTAGGACCCACACAACAGCAAGAGTCAGCAGAATTTCTGCTTGCTCTCTAGGGATACTCCAATTTAGCCATTCTGGCTACTGGATCCTTTTAACTTTAACAATTGTGTCTTAAGATACCTGTTGAGGTGGTTTCAATAAGCCCGGGAGAAATGGCACTATTAGGAGGTGTGGCATCATTAGAGGAGGTGTGGTCTTGTTAGAGGAAGTACATCATGTGAGAGTGGCCTTTAAAGTCTCCTAGTGCTCAAATTCCACTCAAGTGTGGAACAGAGCCTCTCCTCCTGGCTGCCTATGGAAGAGAGTCTACTGCTGCTGCCTTCAGATGAAGATGTAGAACTCTCAGCTCCTACAACACATTGTCTGCCTGGACACTGCCATACTTCCCAGGATGATAATGGACTAAACTTCTGAAACTGTAAACTAGCCCCAATTAAATGTTGCCCTTTATGAGAGTTGCCTTGGTCATAGTGTCTCTTCACAGCAATAAACCCTAACTAAAATACCTTTGCAGAACCTTCTCCAAATTGACAATATATTCAGTCACAAAGCAAGTCTCAACAGATAAGAGAAAACTGGAATAATCCCCTGTATCTTATCAGACTGCCATGATTAAAGCTAGACCTCAATAACAATAGAAACAACAGAAAGCCTACAAATGCATGAAAACTGAACAGCTCTCTCTTCAGTGACCACTGGGTCAGAGAAGAAACAAAGAAAGAAATTAAAACCTTTCTAGAACTCAATGAAAATGAAGGTACAACATACCCAAACTTATGAGACATTATAAAAGTGGTGCCAAGAGGAAAGTTCATAGCACTAGGTGCCTACATAAAACAATTAGTGAGATCTCATACTAGGGACTTAACAGTACACCTGAAAGCTTTAGAGCCCAAAGAAACAAACATACCCAAGAAGAGTAGACAGCAGGAAATAATCAAACTCAGGACTGAAATCAATTAAATGGAAGCAAAGAACAATACAAAGAATCAATGAAACAAAGAGGCGGTTCCTTAAGAAAATCAATGAAATAGACACACTCTTAGCCAAACTGACTAAAATGCAGAGAGAAACTATTCAACAAATTCAGAAATGAAAAGGGGGACATAACAAAAGACACTGAGGAAATCCAAAATATTATTAAGTTTTATTTCAAAAACTTGTAGTCCACAAAATTGGAAAATATAAAAAAAATGATTTTTAATAGACACCACTCGCCAAAGCTATATTAAAAAGAGGTAAACAATCTAAACAGACCCATAACACAAAAGGAAATAAAAGCAGTCATTAAAAGTCTCCAAAAAACCCAACCAACCAACGAAACAAGCAAAAACAACAAAAACAAAAACAAAACAATCCTCAGGGCTAGATGGCTTTAGTGAAGAATTCTACCAGACCCTCAAGGAAGTTCTAATATCAATACTCCTCAAATTCCACAAAATAGAAACACTGACAAATTCATTTTATGAGGCCACAGTCACTAGTCACTCTGATACCTAAAACACACAAAGACTCAACAAAGAAAGAGAATTTCAGACCAATCTCCCTTATGAACATTGATGCAAAACTACTCAATAAAATATTCACAAACTGAATTGAAAAACATCATCAACCATTATTAAGTAGGTTTCATCCCAGGGATGTAGGGATGGTTCAGCCTATTAAAAAAAATCACTGTAATCCACCACATAAACAAAATGAAAAAAAATATGATCATCTCATTAGATGCTAAATAAGCCTTTAATAAAATCCAACACTCCTTCATAATAAGAGTCTTGGAAAGAGCAGAGATACAAGGCAGTTACTGAAACACAATAAAAGCAATATACAACAAGCTGATAGGCAACATCAAATTAAATGGAGAGAAACTTAAATCAGGGACAAGGGAAGGCTGTCCATTCTCTCCATTTCTATTCAATATAGTACTTGAAGTTTTAACTAGAGCAATAAAACAACTAAAGGAGATCAGGAGAATACAAATTGGAAAGGAAGAAGTAAAAATATTCCTATTTTCAGATGATATGATAGTACACATAAGTGGCCTGAAAAATTCTATTAGAGAATTCCTACAGCTAATAAATACCTTCAAAAGAGTGGCTGGATACAAAATGAACTTATAACACTAACCAAGCAAGTAAAAAACTTGTATGACAAGAACTTCAAATCTTTGAAGAAAGAAATTGAAAAAGACATGAGAAGATGGAAAGATCTTCCATGCTCATGGATCTGTAGGATTAACATAATAAAAATGGCCATCCTACCAAAGTAGTCTACAGAGTCAATGCAACTCCCATCAAAATTCTGAAACAATTCTTTACATACTTAAAGAACAATACCCAACTTCATATAGGAAAAACGAAGATGCAGGATCACTTAAACAAGCCTATACAATAAAAGAACTTCTGGAGGTACCACCGTCTCAGATCCCAAGCTGTACCCAAGAGAAATATTAGCAAAACCCACACGGTACTGGCATTAAAACAGACGGGTTGATCAATGGACTCAAACTGAAGAACCATAAGTAAATACACAAAACCTATAGAGACTCAATTTTTGACAAAGAAGCCAAAACTATACAATAAAAAAAAAAAAAGAATGGATCTTCAACAAATGGTGCTGGTCTAACTGGATGTCTGTAGAAGACTGCAAATAGATCCATGTCTATCACCTTGCACAAAACTCAAATCCAAGTGGGTCAAAGACCTCAACATAAAACTAGATTCACTAAATCTGATAGAAGAGAAAGTGGAGAACAAGAGACAACTTTCTGAACATAACAACAGCTTAGGTACTAAGATCAACAATAAATGTCACCTCATGAAACTAAAAAGATTCTGTAAGGCAAGGGACATCATCAAAAGAACAAAATAGCAGCCTTCAGAATGGGAAAAGATTTTTACCAACTCCATATATGACAGAAGGGCTGATAGCCAAAATATATAAAGAACTCAAGAAACTAGACACTGACAAAACCAAATAACCCAATTAAAAACTGATGTACAGATCTAAACAGAATTCTCAACAGAAGAATCATATTAATGAGGTCATATTAAGGAGGTCAAAAGCACTTTAAAAATTGTTCAGCATCCTTAGTAGTCAGGGAAATGCAAATCAAAACAACCCTGAGATTCCATCTTATACCCATCAGAATGGCTACGATCAAAAATTCAAGTGACAGCACATGCTGGAACAATGGGAACACTTCTCCATTGCTAGTGGGAGTACAAACTTGTACAACCACTTTGGAAATTAGGAGGTTTCTCAGAAAGTTGGGAATAAATCTACCTCAATACTAATCTATACTACTCTTGGGCATATACCCAAAAGATGATCTACCATACAACAAGCACACTTGCTCAACTATATTCATAGCAGTTTTATTCACAATAGCCAGAAACTGGAAACAACCTAGATGTCCCTCAACCAAAGAATGGATAAAGAAAATGTGGTACATTTACACAATGGAATACTACTCAGACATTAAAAGCAATGACAGCATGAAATTTGCAGGCAAATGGATGGAACTAGAAAAGACCATCCTGAGTGGGATAACTCAGATCCCAAAAGACATGTATGGGATGTACTCACTTATAAGTAGATATTAGTCATAAAGTACAGGAAAATCATGCTACAAAGCACAGACTCAAAGAAACTAAGTAACAAGGAAGGGGCTCAAGGGTATGCTTGAATCTCACTGAGAGGGGGAAATAGAACAGACATTAGGGATGGATGGTAGGATGGGGCTCTGTGGAGGAGGGGTGGGGATGGGAACAGGAGGGATGAGGTGGAGGAGGACAATGGAAGAGAGCACTAGGAGAGACAACTAGATTAGATGAGGCATCTCTGGGATGAGCTAGAAACCTAGGACAATGGAAACTCTTGGGAATCTATGAGGGTGACCCTAGCTTAGATTCCTAGCAATGGGGAATATGGAGCCTGAATTGGCCATCTCCTGTAACCAGGCAAGACTTCCAATGAAGGGATGAGGACACCAACCCAGCCACAAAACCTTAAACCCACAATGTGTCCTGCCTACAAGATGTGTGTGGGTGGGGTGAAGCAGAATTTGGGGAACCAGCCAATTATTGACCTAGCTTGGGACCCATAACATGAGAGGAAGTCCAGCTCTGACTCTGTTGATGATATTTTGCTCTACTTGCATATAGGAGCCTAACCCAGTTGTTACCCAGCAACTCTTAGAAGCTGATGCAGAGACTCATAGTCAAACATTGAGTAGAGCTTGGGGAATCCTGTGAAAGATTCCTGTGGAGGAATTGAGAAAGCCAGAGGGGTTGAAGATACCACAAGTAAACCTAGAGTCAACTAACCTGGGCCCATGGGGGCTCACAGAGACTGAATTGCCAACTAGAGAGCACACATGGGACAGACCTAGGCTCTCTGCACTCATGTAGCAGTTATGCAGCTGGGACTTCATGTGGGGCTCCTAAAGCAGGAACAGGGGCTATCTCTGACTACATTGCCTGCTTTAACGTTCCTTATCCCTAACTGGGCTACCTTGTCTAGCCTCAGTGGAAGAGGATACACCTAGTCTTGCTGCAGCTTGATATGCTGGGGCTGGTTGATATTCATGGGAGGCCACCTTTCTTGGGGAGATAGGGGTGTTGGGGGTGAATTGAGAGGGAAGGTCTGGGAGTAAAGGAGGGAGGGGGGGCTGCAATTGGGATGTAAAGTGAATAAATAACTTTGTCAATAAAAAAAAAGTACCTGTGTTGGAACAGACATGTCTAAGTACAGAAGTAAGGGATCAGGGATCAACAATTCAGAGAGGACTGGACAGGGTCAGCTCTTTCCAGCTAAACCCAGCTCTTCTTTTTCCCTAGCTACAGGAAGGTATCTCTATCCATATCTGGTAGAGAAAAGATATAATAATAACCATCTATGCTGGAGTGAAGTAAGCCAATGGGGCATGGCTTCTTAATGAAATGTACAGATGAAACCTGATGGAGATAGGAGCTGGGAATACAAGTGACAATTGAGAAACTGCCCCCAAAGGGACAAAAGGGAAAAGGACAAGTTGTGTAGCAGGAAATCACAACTGGAAATGTTTGACCTTGTGCACTGGAAGGGAAATTCACCTGGGTCTACATAATTGAAGACGCAGATATTCAGCCCAGGACAGCCGTAGTGAAATGGAAATGCTGATAAGGGCTTCAACGGGCCAGCACACTGGACTGGAGATTAAATCAGGGTAAGACTGCAAAGGCTGAGGCCCTACGGGATCTGCCAGACTTACAGCCCCAATCACACTCCTGTGACCTGGTGGTGGCCATCAAAGGATCCTTGGGGATGAAGTGAGGTTCAGATTGGAGGCTGGGAGCTGAAACAGGTGAGGAAGCCCTTTGTCTAGAAACACTTTCTTTTATAAAACAAATAGAGTTTGGCTCCTGATGCTGTTCAGTTATAACCATGGAAAGAATCCACTTTGACTGCAATTCATGTCCTCTGTATGCCCTCTCAATGGGCTCTGTCCCCTCTGTTGCTATGCCTGCAGGCAATTTGGTCCTAAGTATAACCTTCTCAATCTGTAGGGCATTTCACTTTTATGCTTATTTTCCCCCTTTACTTCATTAGTCTACGTATGTCTTTGAGCCTTGGACTTGGGGCAGATTTCTAACATACATTTATTTATTTATTTATTTATTTATTTATTTATTTATTTATCCCAGAAGCCTCACTAGCATCACCATCATTAATTGGCTGGAAATAATTGAGCTTCTGGCTCCAAACAGGTGGCAATGTATAGACAAGGGAATGGTTAACATAGTCTGGGGCAGAAAGCAAAGACTCTAAATGTGATTTTTCAAGAAAACATGAGTGGGATGATGGTATTTCTTGGACAGGGTTGGTGATGGTGGAAGTGATTTCAGACAGTGGGTGGCCTCTCAGAATCTGAGAGCCTTTGTCCCTGCAGTTTTCCTACCTGCATCTTCACACACACTCATGTCATTGAACGTCACAGAAGGGAACTCATGGTTTCCACCTGGGGGAATGTGACCCTAGGATTCTGTTTGGGACCATTTTCCTAAGCACGGTCTTACTGTGATTCTTCCTTCATCTGCTGTTAGAAAACATCTAGGTACCTACCTGTTATCCACTTCCTGCAGAGTCCTTGTTTTTGTTTTTGAGACAGGGTCTCCTAAGACTTTCACCTCTCCTGTACACCCCCACTCCTGGTATGTGGCACCAGTTGACAAGGCCTTGGAGAGACTGTGTTGGAACCAGTCCTTCCAAGAGTGTTAAACCCAGCTACTGCTCTGAAACACCTGAGTCACTGCCATCCTGAGAACAAAGGTCATTGCTCTCTGTTCATGGCTTTCTTTCCAGCTGTACCTTTCTGGAAAGAGCTTGCACACAAACCAAGCTAAATAAAACCATGCCTGGAAATCTACAATGAGTGCTTTTATAAAAGGTGACCCTGGGTTTATAGATAATTCGAGAAAGGACACACTCTCAGCTCAGAAATACAAGATGAAGATGTTAAAGGCCTGAGAGTTGACATCTTCCATTCTCTTGGAGCACTTATAAGCTTAAACATCCACCAGAGTTCTGCACAGACTCAGGGAATGGGTGTGATGGCATGGCAGGAGAGATGAGCTATCTCAGAACTTGTCCATGGGCTTTGGCAGAACAAAGGGTCTGGTGAACAACAAATATTCTAGAAGTCTCAGTCTGGCCACCCTTTAGGATGGAAGGAAAAGACAAAACCAGGTTGGGTGGGAGTGCTTTTAAATAAGGGAGATGTATTGCTAAGTCAGCAGAACTGGGGGCCAAACTGACCTGGAAGGAGAACAATCGAAGCCATCTGAAGGATGTCTAACTGGGCCAGAGGAAAGCCAGTTACCTCAGCCACGCTCTACTGACCCTTCATAGGGGACAGGGAAGTTCATGTTCCAGAAAGAGGCAATACTCACGTCAACAGTTCAGGAAATAGTTTTCCTGGAAACAATGCTGAGTTGGGGGGATGTACACTTCTTCACTCACTGAGGGAAACATTATTCCATTCTTGTATCTCACAGAGACCATACCTACCTGCAGCTGGTCTAGGATCGTTCTTGTAGGATAGGTGAGAGCATGGAGTTGGAGTGAGCATCCCTGCTGGGATGCCTTCCAAATTTATTTCACATTACTCCTTTTTTTAATTTATTTTTTATTTTTTATTAACTTTTTTATTGAATGTTTTCTTTATTTATCTTTCAAATGTAATCTCCTTTCCAGGTCTCCCCTTCAGAAACCCCCTATCCCATCCCCCAACCCCTGCCTCTATGAGGGTGCTCCCATACACACCCACATTCCTGCATTCCCGCATTCCCGCCTTCCCACCCTGGCATTCCCCTACACTGGGGCATTGAGCACCCTCAGGACAAAGGGCCACTCCTTCCACTGATGTCCAACAAGGCCATCCTCTGCCACATAGCAGCTGGAACCATGGGTCCCTCCATGTGTACTCTTGGAGTTAGTGGTCCAGTCTCCAGGAGCTCAGGGGTCTGGCCGGTTAACACTGTGTTCATACTACTCTTTAGAGAACAGTGCTGAGGGATGTAAAGGCCCTTGTTTGTTCAGTTTTATTGGGTTCCAAGGATGTGTTGCCTGAGCACACTGCAGCATATATCAATATATGTGCTGTGGTGGAGGCCTAAATATTGGTATAGATCAACCCAAAACATCTCATAGCCGAATGAGTTCACACATGCTAACAAAAGTGAGAAAAATTAACTGGACGTAGTATAAAAATCAGTCCCACCCAGTAAACACACACGCTGAGGAAAGCAAAGGAAAGAAGCTGTAAGCAGGGGTCCTCTCTGGAAGGTAGGATAATGGGAAGTTAGTTTTTCTTTATTCTCTGCTTCCCAAATTTTCCACAGTCAGTGGATGCTTATCTTGTATCAGTCATAGCAATGAACACTAGCAAATTGTTGACTATATAAAGTGCTAAGGTTGTACACAAATGTTATTGTGATCAGCTCTAAATGTCTAGGACACTTTCACTTAGTCCGTAGGAGAGTTTGCACTCATGATTAAACAATGACCACCCATCACCTTGGGTGTTCAGTTGGGGCAGCTGGGTGCCCAGTGGTTCCTAGGGGGTGCTGTGTTATAAATATGAGGTGGTGCTTATAGGCTTATGTTCTAAAAGCTTGTTTCCCATTGCCATTGCCATCAATATTTTCTAAGGCCCTGTGGCCATTAGGATAAGGGGTCTAGCTATCAGAAGCAGGTCACTAGGATCGTGACTTTTTAACTTGGGCATGGCCTTTGGTTTGGGTCTCTTTCTCTGTTTTCTGTTCTACCTTGGTATGAACAGCTTGGTCACACGCTTCTATGTTCACAGAGTGACTACCCTGCTATATCTTCCCCACTCTGCTATGGACTGAAACTTACCATGAAGGACTCAAATCCATGCATTTCCCCTCCTGAGGCTGTTCCTACAAGGTCACAGGACACAAAAGGAACACAGAGAGTATAATGGGGGAAAAGGTTGGGCTCAGCCGTGGACTGGGTAATCAGCCTCCAGACAAGAAATGGAGCAGGTCATGAATTAAATTTGGGATTAAGAATATTTTCTTGCAGAGGATCAAGATTATCACTTGTAAGTTTTTTCAGATAGGGACTGTCCTGCTTTGTTCTTGCTCATGCTGGGATTTTTAAAAATGAATTATTTAAGAGCTTGTGCCTTCTAAAACAAGTTTAATGCCCCGTTTCCCAAGGAGAGGAGGCTATGCCACTGAGATTTTACGAAGTGCATCTGAGAAGTTCTTGTCCCGTGTGGCCACATTTGATGCTGACACAGAGCCCTCTGTTACTGCAGCATAGTATGGATTGCTTTGATGGTGTCCTTTAAATGATTTTGATCAAAACAAAAGTCTAGCTTGTGCGGTCAAGTTTATAAGGTTTAATACCTATAATCCCAGTATCAGGGAGGCTGAGGCAGATGAATTGTCACGAATTCAAGACCAGACTGGATTACACAGTAAGTACAGCTTACTCTGAAGTGAGATCTTGCCTTGACAAGAGGCTCGAAAGTAGATATGGAACACATTTTAAAGCTCTTCACAACATGTGGAACTGTGCCTCCTACACTTTCGGGTTCCTGAGGATGGTCACTGTCACACTTCTGATAATTAAAAAGCACTCTCTTTATTGTAATTTGTTTAATCTCTTTCTAAGGGTCAGTAAGATTGCTCAGAGGGCAAAGATGCTTACTGCACCAGAGGATGTGAGTCTAATCCCTCAGTCCCTGAGTCTTACTCCGTGGAAGGAAAGGATCAACTCCCTAGACTTGTCCTCTGACCCTTATATGACTACAGTGGGAATTGTATCAACACATGTGCACAAACTTATGAACACATATATTTTTGCAAATAAAGAAATGTAATTCAAATATTTTTAAACAGAGGAAATTATGTATCTCAAATTTGTATTATAACCTTATGAAGTATTACATCTTACAGTTTTTGTAAAATTCTATAAAACAGTTATATCTTTCAATCTATGTCTAACTATCTATTTATATATATATCATGATTATATAGTATCTTATTGGCTAGCTAGCTATAAAATACTATATTTAGATTTGTATTTCCATTGTACTAGTATTATATGAAGCATCTTACATTTTTATAAAATTCTATAAAGCAGTTATTTCTTTCAGTAAAGTGTATGTCATGATTATACAGAATTTTATTGGATAACTAGCTACAATGTAATATATTTAGACTTGTATTTCTACTTTCCTCTGTTTAAATGAAGCCATATTGGCTACTTCTGTGTTTCTTTTTTAAAGGTTTTGGTATAGTCTGTGTGTGTGTGTGTGTGTGTACATATGTATATGTATACTTGTGTGTATTTGTGTATGTATATGTCGTATCTGTGTATGTTTGTATATGTGTTATGTGTTTGTATGTGTGAGTGTGTGAATGTATGTATGTATGTGTGTGTTTGTGTATGCATATGTGTTTGTGCATGTATGTGTTATATGTGTGTGTGTATGTGTGTGTGTGTGTGTTTGAATGTGTTTGTGTGCATCCACACCCATGGATATGTCTGTGCCTGTGTGGTGTGTGTACTGACTGTCCAATTTATCTTTTGAGACAGCATCACTGAGACTCACCAGTTGCTTAGAGTGACTGACCAGCCAGCTCTGGGGAATGTACCTGTCTCTGTCCCCATAATAGAACTGCAGATGTGCACAGTCCATGCCTGTCTCTTTTATGTGGATGCTGGGAATCCTAACATAGAACCTTATTCTCGTACAGGAAGCACTTTGGTAACCGCCTCATCTCTCTGACCCCATCTCTCTAGTTCTTTGTTAGTAGTATAAAAGGGTAACCTGGTGCTATAGTGAACCTTACAATCCTCCGGGCATAGAGATATGGCCAACCGCCATCTTCCTGCAGTCCTGTGTCTCACATAGACATGGCCAACCGCCATCTTCCTGCAGTCCTGTGTCTCACATAGACATGGCCAACCGCCATCTTCCTTCAGTCCTGTGTCTCACATATTCCCAAGGCATTACTGTGGCCTGGATGCTCCCCCTGTTCTCTCTGAACAGCTTGCTCTAGGGAGCTTCTAAGTAAGACTTCTGAGCAGCCTTGGTGACCCTAGGGGGGACAGTGGCAGATAAAAAGTTCAGAAGAGTGGCGTGTGTGGTACCAATTGCATTTTCTTTTTTTTTTTCTTTTTTTTTCTTTTTTTTTATTTATTT
>NW_022196915.1:48697122-48706087 GCF_008632895.1 Mastomys coucha
ACAACAAAAGACCCAGGATAGCCAAAACTATTCTCAACAATAAAGGAACCTCTGGTGGAATCACAATTGCATTTTCAATAGCAGCTGGGGCCATTTCAACTTCTCCCTGAAACTGAGACTCTTCCTATCGGTTGGCTGAGGCACCCACCAAGGAGAATACCTTTTGAAAAGGTATTCTCATGTGGGCATAGTGGAAAATCTCTTTGCAACCTATCTCATATCATGTCTGCAGCTTTCTGGCCCTTGGCATTTCATGGGTAAGGATGGAAATGCAGATGGTCTCAGCTGTAACTCAGCAGGCCGAACCCCTCATCCTGCTGAGCAATCACCAAGCTACTGAAACACAACAGCGCACACCACAGCCAAGTTGTCAGAGGGACTGTTTCATAGCTATGACCTCACAGCCATAAAATACAAGGCATGTAATTTTTAGGAAAACCCAAGACAGCTTGTCCAGATTTATTAGTAAGATTACCATCTGGAAAATAACAGTAAATTATCATAAACATTCTCTCAAGGGAATATGTAGGATTCATATAGATATTTTTATTTTTATGGGCTTAAAGTTTTTATTTGTTGCTTATAGAAGCATGAAGTTATGCTATCCATTATCTCTACATTACAGTCAGCCCTAAGTGTTGAGAAAAGAGACCCGAGCATTTTCATGTCTTTGATGTTCAAGGTATGCTTATCCACATTCCTAACGGGGCCATGGCAGCAGATGAGTTCAGGTGCTCTAACTGGCCTATCGAAGACTTTGCCTTTGCTAGTAGCTGCCAAAACCAGGCTTGGCTGGCTGTAATAAAATTGCCCTTGACTGGTCCCCACATAGGACTCATATAATCTCAGACAATCACTAAGTCTGCTCTGCAAGAGCCTGAGGCTGCTTACAAATGTCCCAGTGTTCCTTTTTGTTTAAACACCTATGACTTTTCTTCAGAGAAAATGTGTCACTTTTTTCTATCTTGATTTGATTTCTCATTAAGAGGACCTAGTGACAAAGTCAACTGTGCCTGAATCGTGGTAATTGTCTAAACACTCCCTCTGCTTACTGTGGGTCTCCAACTGCTTCTGGGTAAATAAGGTGCTCTTTTTGTTGTTGTTGTTGTTGTTGTTGTTGTTGTTGTTGTTGTTGTTCAAAAAGGATGAGCTGGCTTAGGTGACCAATAGAAAACAGGGACAAAGACCAATCCAGAAATCACTTTATGAGTGCCAAAGAGTCAATGGAGTTTTCAGAGGGAAGATTGTGTCTATGGTATAAGTTAAGTATTTGGTGACATGCTGTCCCTCAGGTAGACTCTCACCTATCCAAACCTTGTGAAGTCCATGCTTTGGTAAATGTAGATTATCCCTCTCTCAGTAGAAGGCTTAAGCTGTGGGGAATAGGACCTACAGGAGGTACTGAGTCATTGTGGACATGAACCCGCAGGGACTGTGTGACTCAGTCCTTTTGTCTCTGCCTTAGCTGGTCCCTGCAAGTCCTACTGGACACAGAGATCTCTATCCTGATGACAATAGCTAAGAGACCTTCTTCCAAACTGAACTGGCACTGGGCCATGACTTAGAGTCTCCAAACTGTGAACCTGTTAAGTTGCCTTTGGCATTGCTCTCCAGTGTGAAGCCGACACCTTTTACCATGATGTCTGCACATGCCAAAGGTTCCTACAATGTTGTAGTCACATTTGACTCAGTTTACAGTGTTCACTGCCTGTTGCTCGCCACTGTTTCAAGGCTGTTGCCTTTTGTTCATCTTCACGATGGAAAATAGTCCATCCGGGATTTCTCTCCACAAAGGGCTGTTTATATCAGACTCTGCTGAGCTATAGGCACTAACTGTCTTGAATACAGCAACCATGTCTTGTGGTTAAAAGTCCTTTATTTCTTTGCCATTTGCCATGCTTCTCAGATTCCTCTCCTCCCCCCTGCTCTGCCTTAGGTACATTCACCCACCACTGCTACCAACTTCTCCCACTTTACAGTGCGGAGCTTGAGACAACCCCCTCTACTCCAAGCAGTACTGGCCTAGGTAGGCTTCTCCAACCCTTCTGGATTTCACTGGAGCTTTTTCTAGAGCTATTTCTCTCTTGTATCTCCATGCTTTCTCTGGAGAGAGGGGATAGTGTCCATTTCAGAAGGTCTTATTTCAGTCTGAAATGCGGCTCTTGAATTTCCTGGGAGTTGACATCCAATGCCTGCTTAGCTGTCCTCCCCCAAATTTTTTGTTTTGTTTTTTAGAATTCTTATATCTTCCCTTCATTCAAGTTGTTCTTGCTAGTTCAATTTTTTATAAGCAACAATACACACTGAGATGAGAGCCTTTCCCACATCAATTGACCTGAATGTCTCGGGTAGATATACTTGAGACTGAGACAGACGCACTGGTGTGAAGTAAATCCTGGTTCAGCCACTCTGCTGAGATCTCATCAGCTCAGCACTAAGGTGATTGATGAAGTGGACAGGAAAACGCACATTTCTTCTGTCCAGCAAAATAATGCCTAAAACTTTTAATGGATGGGGAGAACAATCGGTTAATATATGACACAGCAAGCAAACTCTTACACATTATTATAAGCTATTGCTTTCAAAAATGATCTGTTGACCTTCTGTCACTGCTCAAATGAAAAAGAGCAAAGGCCAACTCTGTGGACTGCGGTTGGCATTTGGGGAAAAGAAATGAGGAGAAAGCTGAAATGGCGGAGCAGCCCCTCACTACAGAGGGTTGGCGGAGCAGCCCCTCACTACAGAGGGTTGGCGGAACAGCCCCTCACTACAGAGGGTTGGCGGAACAGCCCCTCACTACAGAGGGTTGGTTGGCAGTGCTGTTTGGTACTCTTTGATTCTGGTTGATATCAGCTGAGTGCTTGCTCCATGCTGTGTGCATATCTGAGCTCATTTAACCTCAAAGAAGCCCAAGAAGGAGAGAGGATCACTTTTCCACCACCAAAGCTTGGAGAGGTCTGTGATAGGTCAACCTCCAGATCTCCACCCTTGACCCCTGTATTCTTGTATTTTATCATTACCCAGGGGGCTGCAGCAACAAGCATTTGATACTAGCAAAAAAAGAAAAGGAAAGAAAAGGAAAGAAAGAAAGAAGAAAGGAAGGAAGGAAGGAAGAAAGAAAGAAAGAAAGAAAGAAAGGAAGAAAGAAAGGAAGAAAGAAAAAAGCATTTGGTCTGCAGAGGTAGGTGTGCTGTGGAAGTGGAGAAGTAGTCACTATTATTGCTGTTTGTAAGGCTGCCAGTGCACACACATGAGGCTGATGGCTGTACTTTGGCATCACAGACTTCCTGGGAGGTAAGAAAAAGATTCTTAGCCCATCTCACAGATGCTGAAATGACCCTGGGTGCTCAACCCACCCCATGGATGCTAAAATGACCCTGGGTACTCAACTCACCCTATAGATGCTGAGATGACCCTGGGTGCTCAACCCACCCTATAGATGCTGAGATGACCCTGGGTGCTCAACCCACCCTATGGATGCTGAGATGACCCTGGGTGCTCAACTCACCCTATAGATGCTGAGATGACCCTGGGTGCTCAACTCACCCTATAGATGCTGAGATGACCCTGGGTGCTCAACTCACCCTATAGATGCTGAGATGACCCTGGGTGCTCAACTCACCCTATAGATGCTGAGATGACCCTGGGTGCTCAACCTACCCTAGAGATGCTGAGATGACCCTGGGTGCTCAACCCACCCTATAGATGCTGAGATGACCCTGGTGCTAGGCTTCTGTGAACTTAGAGGTCACTAGTATTGGCACTAGAGAGTGTTAGATAAAATGCAGTTAGCTATAGCACTAGAAATAACCTGTCCCACAAGCTGGCTCACCATAGTTTGGTCCTTTATGTGCAGAAGATATGCTGAGTAGGTAAAAAGGCTAGGTCACTATTTTTTTTACTCCAGACCATTAAACATGGCACAACACTAAAGGACATAATAATATGGAACAGAACACTAGGAGCAGAAGGTGGCACCTTTGAAACAACTACCAAAAAATGCCCAAGAAAATCCACTTTAAATGGAAGCCTTGGGGTTATCCTTTGCCCTAGAAGACCTGAAATCTTGATGCTAGACAGCAGTGTCAAAGCATCTTCTCTTTTGCAGAGTACCGTTGAGCATTCCATCACATTCTGTAGCTAAAGGGGGCCTGTGTGCTCTGTCAGGTATGTGAAAGCATGCTCATAAGATAAGAATCAAACAGGGCCAAGATGAAATGGGATAATTTCACAAATGGCAAATTCTTTGATATATACCAATAAGACATCAAGTGTGTCAGAAATAGAAATTGGAATCAAAGCCTGAGAAATTCAGGTAAGCCACTAACATTCTCCTGTGTGCTATGTGGATAAATTAAACTAAGCACGGATATAATAACTACATAATGACTATTCATGTGAATTTCATGATCAACATATGTTTTTGAATTTGCAAAGTCATCTAGAGAATATTTATTAGCTATTCCCATTGATTAAGATACTTCTAGTACTTGGGACATAAACCATCCAGTGAGCTTCTGGTCTCAGGACAGCTACACACAGGATGGTCACAGCTAGGTTAGCACCAGCAAGGAGCTAATAATCAAAGATGCTAGGAAAGTTCAGGGAATCTCCTTTGGAGCTGATCCATGCACTTTACCTTGAGGGAATGGATAGGTCATGGAGAGGGGAGTATAAGGGACTGTCTCTTACTCTTCTAATGGCCAGTGTGAGTACACCCTAATATCCATCAGCAGAATGAAACAGGCTCTCCATCAACCACCAACATTCATCCAAAGCCTGGGAAATGACCCCATCACTATGAATTAGTCCTAGGATTCCCCTTCTTCCTCTGAACCTTGGATTGTGGTCCATAGTTCTCCTTTTACCCATGATGCTCTTCTGTACCCTTGTCCATCTTATGGTGGGTCTTTAACCTCGCTTTCCTCCTGAAAGACCAGCCACGAGTGTCTTGTTCTCTGATTCCATTTTGTTCTTACTCTGTCTTCCCATGGAGTAATACCAGATCTGTTTACTTTGTTTTCTCTTGTTGTAACAGAATACCACAGAGTGGGTAATCAATGAAGGATAGAAATGTATCAAATTCACAGTGCTGAAGAAGATTAGGAGTGTGGTGCCAGCACCTGGAAAGGGTCTTTAGGCTTCATCAAGGAGGATAGAAGGGGAAAAGAGCATGGTCCAGACAAAGGGCATGGGCTGACCTTACGTTGTTATCAAAGGCCCCTTCCACCGCTGACCTATGTCCTTCATCTATTTGTGAAGGCAGAACTCTAATGCATTCTAAAGGTTCTGCCTGTCAGCAATGGTTCAATGGCAAATCAATTTCAACACGAATTAAAGAGGAGCATCCCAACCACAGAAGGAGTGTAGGTAGACTCTGAGTACAACACTCCATGCAAGCCTTCTTCAGAAGATCATAAAGAACAGAAGGCAGGTCATGCTTTTATTCATATGTAATCCCCCAGGCCCTGGCTCAGAACAAATATCTGAGAGCCCACATGGGAAGAGTAACAACACAGGCCCAGGCAGTCTTTGTTTACTGATTGGGGTGGTATTCCCTTGGGTTATAAACAAGATGTCACATTTAGGTCCTTGAGCAAATTTGAAAGTCAGGCTACTTTGTTTAAAGTGTGTGCTGATGGGACTGTCAATCCCCCTGTCTTTGGTTTTGTGGAAGGTGGTGAGGTTTACAGATAATGGTATGACTTTGAGATGTCACTTAGCACAAGGCTGGGTCAGGCTCTTGAGACTTTACCTGATAGGGGTATACTACCTGTACTGACTGGTTTTGTGTCAACTTGACACAAGCCAGAGTTATCACAGAGAAAGGAGCTTCAGTTGAGGAAATGCCTCCTTGAGATCTAATTGTAAGGCATTTTCTCAATTCATGGTCAAGGGTGGGAGGGCCCCTTGTGGGTGGTGCCATCCCTGGGCTGGTAGTCTTGGGTTTTATAAAAAAGTAAGCTGGATAAGCCAGGGGAAGTAAGCCAATAAGCAACATCCCTCCATGGCCTCTGCATCAGCACCTGCTTCCTGACCTGCTTGAATTCCAGTCCTGACTTCCTCTGGTGATGAACAGCCATGTGGAAGTGTAAACTGAATAAACCCTTTCCTCCCCAATTTGCTTCTTGGTCATGATGTTTGTGCAGGAATAGAAACCCTGACTAAGACACTACCCAACCATCACATTTATCCAACACTACATGTCTTCTGGAGTCCTCTTTCGAAACACTTCCTGTTGCTTTGTGAATGGAGGGCAGAGACTTCCTCTATGAACTAACAAAACAGCCACCATTTGCATGAGACCATCCCAGACTCGACATGTGTGGTCCAAGTTGAAATGAGCTACAAGGGCAAACAGATAGTGTTTCCAAGACTTAGGATGTACAGCAAGCATAACATATTTTGTTGACCTGACATATTGGAGAAAGTGAAATATTAAAATTCATGTCAGCTATTCTTATATTTTATTGTATGTACTAGAAAATTTTACATGACACGTTTTGTTGGAACGATGTTGCTCAGTAATCAAATCATTTTTCCAAACCATGATTTCATTTTAAATTTAGAGAAAAGGAAAGCTCTAAGGTAGAATGCAGCTGCCCCGAATGTGTAGTGTTGAGGAAAGCTTCCTGGTGCTACACAGTCCTGTAGCAAACACAGTCCATGCATGAGCAGATTTAAAACCTGTAGAGATGGGAATCTGGTTCTCAGACACGAGGACGTACAGAGATGACGAGTCATTGTCTTTTTGGTACGGCAGAGTTGGCAGTCAGCCCCAGACCACAAGTCCCTGGTGTCTGATTTTGTTATGACTGGGACGCACCCTTGTGAACTTTTCAAAATGTGGCTAGTAATGGAGATTCTCATTTCAAAGGAAATTTTATCTTGTGTGACATCTTTCTGGCTGTCTTTGAAGCCTCTTAGTTCACAGTGAGAAAACATCCGAGTTCACTATTAATACAGCATGAATGCTAGAGCCAGCCAAGATGGCTTCCTGAGGGTTGGCTCAAGGACCTTCTGAACTTACTTTGCAATGACTCTGGTGGGAAGTATGACTGACTGGGGGTATAGGGTGATAAACCTTCCTATCCAGCAAGCCACAGTTATACAGACATGAGAGGAGGCAGAATATCTGTTTAATCGGGTTGCAGAAAAGCTCTGACATTACGAGAATGCTCTGATGCAGAGGCTTGACATACATTAAGTGCTTGATAAACATCTGCTCCTTCCTTACTGCTTCCTTTGTTAACATCTAAAACTGAAAGCTGCTATTAATGTCTTAAAAGCATTGTATGGCAATTCAGACAACACATCCAGGCACAAGCTACATAGTCCAATGCCCTTACATTGACTTTAGAGACCTTCTAGAACTTTCCTCAAATATATCCATGCTGTGAAAGGTGTCATCATGTTCTTTGTTTATTACACTAAATAAATGATTTCATGATTTTATTTTCCTACATATTGCCTTTTAGTTTAACAAATTAAAAGACATCTCAGGTATACACGACTTTCATTTACAGATAGTTTGTGGCATATTAGGGACAGATAAAATCTTTATAATCATCTATACAATGCCTTATCTTACCTAGGAGGTGAATAATAAGTTAGTAGGGTTTATTATCCAAGGATTCCTTGGACTGTATCCCTTGTTTTAAATTCCTTTTTGTAATATCCCCTCTCTCCTGCTATCTCTTGTTCATTTCCTATGTCCTTTCCTGCTCTGGAAAATACTTAGAGTCTCTTTCAACAATACATATGGGATGGGGAAACAAACATGAGAAAAGATGGCAATGTGCAGCTGCAGGATGAGCCCATTGGTGGAAAATTCAGCAAGGGTGACAAAAAGTCTACTGCTGCAAAGCAGTGTATGCTGCTCCTCTGAGCATCCGAGCAGGTTGGGTTGGAGAGAAGGCTTAGGCATTAAAGGGTAGGCTCATGAGCTTCCTAGGGAGCACAGCAGAGTTGGGACCATGAAACTGCAGGCCTTAGAGCAGATCGCACACGCGCAGGCACGCATCCTCGCGCGCCCACACACACACACACACACACACACATTGTTTAGGATGTTTACCCGTGGTTTCTGACAAAGAGAACAGTAAATAATCTAAAAACCATGTTTCACGATAGCCTTAAATGTAAGAGCAGAGCTTTTTAAAAGGAATTTCTAAAAGCCACACCCTACGTGCTCACTGCAATACCACTTCTGTTTTGTTCTTCACAGCACAGTACTCTTTGGAACTCAGTCATGAACTCACGCCCTGCTCCCTGCAGCAGCTTCTGGCTGGTTGTTTTTTATTTTTTTTATTAGATATTTTCTTTATTTACATGTCATATGATTTCTCCTTTCCCAGTTTCCCCTCCAAAAACAAAAAACAAAAAACAAAAACAAAACAAATAAAAAAAAAAAACAACAAGAACAAACCCCTGTTCCCTCCCCCCTACCCCTGCTCGCCACCCCACCCTCTCCTGCTTACTGGCCCTGGCACTCCCCTACACTGGGGCACAGAACCTTCACAGGGCCAAGGGCCTCTCCTCCCATTGATGACTGACTAGGCCATCCTCTACTATATACATGTTGTTGGAGCAATCAGTTCCACCATGTATACTCCTTGGTTGGTGGTTTAGTCCCTGGGAGCTCTGAGGATACTAGTTAGTTCATATTGTTGTTCATCCTAAGGGTCTGCAAACCCTTCAGCTCCTTCAGTCCTTTCTCTAACTCCTTCATTAGGGACCTTGTACTCAGTCCAATGGATGGCTGTGAGCCTCTACTTCTGTATTAATTGGGTACTGTCAGAACCTCTCAGGAGACAGCTATATCAGGCTGGATTGTCTTTCCTTCAGTCTCTGCTCCAAAGTTAGTCTCTGCAACTTCTTCCATGGATATTTTGTTACCCCCTTTTAAGAAGGAATGAAGTGTCCACATTTTGATCTTCCTTCTTCTTGAGTTTCTTGTGGTTTG
>NW_022196915.1:48707538-48746532 GCF_008632895.1 Mastomys coucha
CAAGGAGATAGGAATGGATCGATTTGCATTCTTCTACATGCTAACTGCCATTTGAGCCAGCACCATTTTTCAAAAATGCTGTCTTTTTTCCACTGTATGGTTTTAGCTCCTTTGTCAAAGATCAAGTGACCATAGGTGTGTGGGTTCATTTCTGGGTCTTCAATTCTGTTCCATTGATCTACCTGCCTGTTACTGTACCAATACCATGCAGTTTTTATCACAATTGCTCTGTAGTACAGCTTAAGGTCCAGGATTGTGATTCCACCAGAGGTTCCTTTATTGTTGAGAATAGTTCCAACATCAAACTAAATGGAGAGAAACTTGAAGCAATCCTACTAAAATCAGGGACTAGACAAGGTTACCCACTCTCTCCCTACTTATTCAGTATTGTACTTGAAGTCCTAGCCAGAGCAATTAGACAACAAAAGGAGATCAAAGGGATATGATTTGGAAAGGAAGAAGTCAAATTATCACTATTTGCTGATGATATGATAGTATACTTAAGTGATCCCAAAAATTCCACCAGAGAGCTCCTAAACCTGATAAACAACTTCAGCAAAGTAGCTGGATATAAAATTAACTCAAGCAAATCAGTGGCCTTCCTCTACACAAAGGATAAACAGGCAGAAAAAGAAATTAGGGAAACAACACCCTTCACAATAGTCACAAATAATATGAAATACCTTGATGTAACTCTAACTAAGCAAGTAAAAGATCTGTTTGACAAGAACTTCAAGTCTCTGAAGAAGGAAATAGAAGATCTCAGAAGATGGAAAGATCTCCCATGCCCGTGGATTGGTAGGATTAATATATAATAAAAATGGCCATCTTGCTGAAGGCAATCTACAGATTCAATGCAATCCCCATCAAAATTTCAACTCAATTCTTCACAGACTTAGAAAGAGCAGTTTGAAAATTCATCTGGCTGGTTGTTGATACAGCAGCTTGCTCTCATCCTAGCAGAGCAGATGGATGTATTCAGCCATGCCTACCTACTTCTGAGGCCACTTCCAACTGACAGTTTCCTCCATTGGAGAACTTCAGTCATCCTCTGAATGTCCAACAGTAAGCTCCGCAGCTCCTGCCTCATTCTGCGGCAGTCACACTGAGGAGGGCAGATGTTCTTGACTCACAAAGCCTCAGAAATGCACAGGGAATGTGATTTCAGAAAAGCATTTGGATCTGATGACTAGATCATCACCGAGTGATCTTGAGATGAATGCCCATCCCTCTCCTTTATGCTCAGTGCTCCCGCGTGCCCACCAAAACAGACATCTTCTTTATTCTTTAGATATTTGCTTCAATGATGTAGTAACAAATATTTTAAAAGATCATCTTAAAATGTCAAAATTACTATTTAATTTCTTCAATTTTAAAGCTGGTAAATACAAGCTGGGAGAATGAGCGTTTGGTTTATCAGAAATATCTAAAACCTGCCTTAACGATTATAAACTTTCAAAGAAACATATCACTGGAGTTTTTTAGGGTGAAAGCCTACAAACTAGTCTGGCTACCTGCCCCTAATATTGCAACTAAATAGACAAATAATAGTGATTCCTAGGGAGAGGTCATTCATTCAATGTGGCCAAACTGGGGAGAAAAGGAGATAGAGTTCCATTGACCCTGAAATCCAAGTTGTGGTCTCTCCTATCTCTAACTCAAGGGGTTGTCTCAGCTCCAGTCTCTCTGGCAGTTTGTCAGAAGAACTGTGTGAAATGCTACCTGGGACACAAGCTGCCCTCAGAGCTTCATTCAACCTTTTCCTTGAACATGGGATGCCTGAGGATCTTTTAATTCCTGGGTGTCAGCTATTTCAATAGTCTGATAGCATAAGTGACTCTCTTTAAAATATCTTCTTTCCTGCTAGATGAGCTACATCAGGGCTGGTTAACTCTCTCTGACTACTATTTGTTCAGTGATGCCCATGAGGAACTTTTTCCAAAGGAGTTATAGGCCATATTTTAGGTTCAATGAGAAGGTATACTAGAAGGTAAAATAGCCTATTTTATACTAACAGGCTGTTCTCACCTCAGGGTCCTCTAGGACAGCCATCTGCTGTGGAGATGAGGATGCTCAAGCTCTGAGAGAGCCATCAGCCATAGAGACCATGGTGCTCAAGCAACAGGATAGCCATCAGCTGTGGAGATGAGGATGCTCAAGCTATTGTCTGAAGTCCTGTTTGCATTGTTCCATAATCTCTTTGTTCCTCAAATCATAGTGTTCATGAGATTCAGTTTGAGAAGTAAACCCAGAATCCTCCTCTGGGCGTATGAAGGTTCCTAGAGGAGCTAGAGAAGCACTGTAGTTCATCTTTCTTCTTTTTAGCAAACAAAAAAACAAACCAAAACAGAGTTGGAAAAGAAAATTAACATGAACTTGATTTGACTGATCAGTGGAGTCAGGTTCGACTTGGTTAAATGGGGAGACTGGAACCCCTTTCATGAGAATGGAGCCCAGGACGTACAGAGCCTGCCTGATGGCCAGTGCAAAACTCTTGGCCTTATAGAGCAGTGGTGTCTGAGTAAGACTACAGGCATCTGTCTTTTGAAAAGATGCCAAGCTGAATGAACAACAACAACAAAAGACATACCCTGCCATGTTTTCGATCAGAAGAGCACGAGGAAGTGGCCATTTGTCCTTGTATCTGAAATGCAATCATCATAACTGGCAGAGTGACTTCCCTGCTGAGGCTGGAGTCAAGACTGTGTGGTACAAAGGGAAAATCTGTGGTGGCAATTGACGTAGTTCACTTGGCTGGCCTCTCTGCCATATCATCCTTTAAGGAAGGAAGAATGGCAATTTATCAATAAGACACAGTCCACATAAAATAAGAAGTTCTCTCCTACAAAGAAGGGGAAGTCTTCCAAAAGAGAGTTCATATACATCATAATGAGAATATACTGCAAGAAAAGCATGGGGGGGTGACAAATGGTGGACTAACATTCCAGCACAGCACAGATATGACAGCATGGATAAAATAATTCAAAGATCGGGAGGATGGCTCCAGTTAGAGGCAGTCAAATAGCTGGGAGTGGTTGGGCTTTTTCATTAAAAACAATGTGTAGGACTCTGGAAAGAAATGAAAACTAGTCATAGAAGTGAAAACAAGCAGTGGATATAAACCAGGTTATTCTTGGAATATAGTGGGGATAAAATAATGTGCTTGAGGAAAAGGCATAAAAAAGAAGGGAGTATTTGAGTGTTAGTGAGAAAGGAAAAGAAGAAGCAAGAAGGATCTCAACTTCCCCATAAGTGGGCGTCCCTGTTAGAGGAGACAGAATAGACTCTTTGATGTAATCATATAAATAAGACCTACAACTATAGTTTGAAATGAACCCAGCTACTTCATGGCTGGGGCAGGGGGTGTCAGAAACATCAATGATAGCTGTGTCTTACTAAAGCTGCTATGCTTCAAGGGCAGAGTAAGGGTCTGAGCATAAAAATGCCTTCAAGCCTGTTCCAGGAAAACTTAGTGGGGCTTCAGAGGTTAACATAGCAACAGCTACTTCTAGAACACAATAGGTTGAGGAGTCAGGTCTTCAACCAAAAAAAACAAAAACAAAGAAAACAAAAACCAAATTTTAAAAACCCCAGAGTTTATGAATGTTCTGCCTAGACAAATTGTTGTTTAATATTTCTATGGATACCAAAAGAGCAGACAATAAAAAATAAATAACTATGTGTCTTTTCTTAAGAAACAAAATGGAGATACAAATCAAGAGACGAAGGATGTAGCTATGGCTACAGTGAGAGAAAGCCCTGCATCTGCCCCATACAGTAATAGGATGGAGCTGCTTCGGGAGCTATGGCTACAGAATAGCATATAAATTAAAGATAATGATGGCGATGCAGGCCAGACATGAGAGGGGCAAAAGGAAAAGGCCATGTAAGCAGGAGCTTCTTTGATAACATGGTTCTTCAACCTACCACTTAAACAATAACTCAGTAACTAGGAACATAATGACATGAAGAGCCATGATCGAATGCACAGCATGGGGAGCTATAACAAGCCATGACTGAGTAGTACAAGTTAGGTGACTGAGATCCATGGAAGTGTGGTCAGTTCCCTTCTTATTGTGCTGAGTCATTATAGACTCTACACACACACACACACACACACACACACACACACACACACACACACACAAGTAAAACATAGTAAAATGGTCAAAAAGGTTCAAGGTCATGATGAAAGGGATCCAGAACATGCTTTAAAGTCTTCAGCTCTATCAAAACAAAAATACACATGCAATAATACACCAAAGATGACATAGAAAAATAAACCAACACATGCCTTTAACTAGTGTGCATAGCATTATGAAGGGCAGATGTAACTAAGGACAATCTACCTCCGACCAGTTCTCACATGAAAATGTAAAGCTACGGAAAGGAAATGACTGGAAGTTTAACTGGCCATGCACAAAGCAAATATATGCTACAGAAGTGTTTCTCAACCCATGGGTCATGACCCCTCTGAGGGGCAAATGATCTTTTTGCCAGGGTCACCTAAGACCATGAGAAAACACAGATATCTACATTATGATTTATAACAGTAGCAAAATTATAGTTATAAAGTAGCAATGGAAATAATTTTATGGTTGAGAGTCACCACAACATGGGGAACCCTACTAGAGGGTCTCTGCAGTAGGAAGGCTGAGAACTGCTATGCTGACTGCATAGACTGGAGGCCAGAAGTGAAGCAGGCTGATCAACAGAAAGGTCTCCTGATAGCACATTTGCTTTGGTCTGAAGGTTTATTTCTGACCAAATTGGCACACTAAACACAATCTTCAAGAGGACAATAAGACAAGGTGGGGTCTTTGATGCTAGGTCAGAAGAACCCTGCCCTTGTAGTACCGAGATAAAAATGACACAAGTAGCCCTCCTGGCTTTCTGCCGTATAGGGACACACAAGAGCCCATCTATGAGACAGACCCCCAGGCACTGAATCCAACAACACCTTGATCCTGGGCTCTTCAGCAATGACCATTGTTGGTAAATTATATCTGGGTTAAAATATTTTGTAATATTAAGCATAGTGGACCAAGACATTTTAGTTTATGGAGAATTAAAGACAAAAATACAAAAAAGGATGTTTCATAAAGAAAAAGAACACCCATAAAGAAGCTCTAATTTTAATGGAAATGTACCTCAAATATCAAAGCATTGACATTCATACAGAGAAAGTCATGGAGTGTGAAGCAAAGCAGGCAGTCTTCCCTTTACTTCTTTTATCCCATAAGAAAAAAAAAAATAAGGATAACCTAGGCCAAAAGTATCCTTTTTTAATTTTAAAGATACATATATCCAAAAGAAATGCATACAGGCATCTAAATTTTGACTTAATAATGTATTCCTAAGATAAAGACTGTTCTCTGTGGGTCTGTGTGATGCCTTAGAGGGTAAGGGCTCACTGCTCAAGCCTAACAATCTGAGTTCGATTCCTAAGACCCATGTAAAGGTGCCCAGAGGAAACTGACTCTGCAAAGTCGTCCTTTCACCTCCACAGCAGGTGCTCACACGCACATGCGGGCACGCACACACACTTAATAAATATGAGTTCATTTAAATAATCTCCTAAATTATGCAACCTTAAATCTTTTAAAAAAAAAACTATAATAAAGAAATCACCAATAGATTACACATTGATCTTTAGGAAAACAAACTATAAATAGTAATAAAAAGAGGTAACCAAAAACTTGAAATTAAAGAAAAGGGAAAAGATCAGAGAGTCCCATGGGAAGAACATGGAAGGCATCTCCACCATAAGGGTTCAAAGCACTGTTCAGAAGACAGTACACAGTTGGGAAAAGTATCAAGTTGGTCTATGCCTAATGAAATCATTATTTCTTAGTAATGTCCTTGCTTTCGATTCCTCCATTAAAACCTCTCTGATAAAATGTACTGTGATATCACAGGACTCACGCTAGTCTTTGGCATTTGAGGAAAGCGCTTACTGGCTAAAGCATGCTGGTGCAGGATTTGTGGGCTAATGATAAGAGGGCCTGCTTCTTGTGAGTACAATCGACCTTGACTTTTTCCTAGAATATCGGGGCAGCATCAGTGCAAATGGACTCACATATGTCAAGCATTAACTTACGCTTTTGAAAGGCACTCATGACAGGACTGAGCACATCTGACCCTTTGTAGTTGTTTGCAATGGTTCACAGAACAAGAATCCTTTGATCTGTTTCTTCTTGATGCACATCACAAACACAGGGCCTTCCACAACTAGCAGCCAAGATTGGCTCAAACGAATACCCATGTGGAAGGGACATTCATGGCTAGCCAGTATAACTTAGAGTTGATGAATCTACAATGGATCTCACCATTTTCCAAAGAGTACACTTATTTTCTGCCTTTTATATAGAACGCTTATTTTCTGCTTCTGTCTCTGATACTAGCTTTCTGAAATCTCTATTAATATACAATTTTCCACCTATTGTGTATGAAACTTCTTTCTCTTACTTTCCAAATCTGTAACAGGCTAAGAAACTTACTAAAGACACGGGCTTCTCACATGTCAAAACCAAATATCTTTTACAAATGGTCTCAGGTCCAACTGCACAGCCTTGTTTTGTTGTAAGGTTTGACGTGCTGATGGTTTGAATTTAAGGTTTAAAAATAACGAAGTGCACAGAATGCATTCCAGCTCACAGACACCATAGAGCATATGTCTCTACCCAAGTCTTGCCCCCATCTGGGTTTCTTTACCAAAGCTTACTCCTAAATGTATGGGTGCTTTTGGGATGGTAAGAGTAACTATAGTAAGAGTTCCTCCTCATGGTTGCTGTGCCCCATACCTCAGGCTTTATATGCATCATTTGCATATGACCTTACAACTACCCACAATGGGGTCAGAATAATAACTACCATGTTATACAAAAGCAAACGCTGGTGTTTAAAAGAAGCTGGAAGACTGAGTTCTTTAAATCCATTTCATTGACAGAGGAACCAACTGTTCTTAGAAAAATTGCTACATCCAGACCTAGAGCAGAAAATGCACAGGGCAAGTTCAGAATTTCTTGTTACCTAAGTCAGCAGAAAGACCCGTGACGTTAATATGGCAGGCTTGTCCCGGTTTACCCCAAACTTTTCTTGCTTCAAAACTGAAAAAGTTCTAACCCACAGGAAACCAGTCTTTCCAGGCAAACTGGAAAGATGATCATGTTAAATCATGAGGCTTGTGTTGAAGGATGCAGAAACCAAGATCGTGGCCTACCATAGGGCAAAGACAGGAAACATTGAGCTAGCATAAAAAGCTACAATGAATTGAAATGCATCAAATATGCATAAAAATGAGTTCCAAAATGATGCTATAAAACAAAACAACTAATTGGTCACTGTTAGAGAGAACTTTTATTTTGAAAATCAATGATTTATCTAACCTTCTTGAAATAAATAGCACCAGCAGGAACTGACTATTGATGGCAGATATTGAATTTCTTTTATATAGATTATTGTGGCTAACGCATGAAGGTGACACATGAAAATAAGACTCTTATTATTATTGTGAACAATCATATAGAGTTGTTAATTATACTAGAAGAGAAATAACCAAATATCTACCTGCTGGAAAAGCTACCAGTACACATGAATACTTCTTGCTCTTCCCCCCACCAAAAATAGTCAAAACAAAAGAAAGACGTGATTCAACATCTGGCTAAGAGTCTTAGATCTAAAGTCAGGAAACACAGAGGACAGAGCAGCAAAGCCCCAGGGAGGTAGTCAGACAACACAGACTATGGGAAGTTCTACAAGACACAGGATCAGGGTTATTTAAGCAATAATTACATGGGGTGGGGGGGTGAGGAGTGGACGCGGAATGTATGTACCATAGAACAGGATAGCTTTGTCAACCCCCTTCAGTGGCTGTCATTCTTTGGGAAATAAGAATTATAAAGTTGGAAAAGTTGGGATGTTTGTAAACGTAAGCAGTATTTGCAGATTTGATGATGTTAAAGAGTTGGTTTACTGTACTTTTCTCTTTCCAAGACAGGATCTCATTAGATAGCCCAGGCTAGCTTCAAACTCATGCTCTTACTGCCTCTGCCTACAGTGCTAGGATTACAAGTGGCAGTCACACACCTAGTTTTGATTCTTAAATGTAATAATGGCATTGTAGTTTTGTTTCAAAGAATTGTGTTTTAAACATATGTGCTAAGACGCTATGAGCACAAGTGTATGGTTTATCTTCAGCGATGTGCTTCAAATTAATATAAGATGTGGAAATGGGTTATGATATGATAAAACAAAATGGACTGAGTTAATAACTGTTGAAGTTGAGGGGTAGGTATGTGGGAGTCTTTTATTGTATCTAATCTTTGTAGGCTTTTTAAGTGAGGGGGAGGGAAGGGGGACCCAGGTAAGATTTTAATACTAGTTTGGGTCTAGATTTGATTTTCTTAAGTTGTCTTATAGAAAGAAAAAAAGAAAGAAAGAAAGAAAGAAAGAAAGAAAGAAAGAAAGAAAGAAAGAAAGAAAGAAAGGAAGGAAGGAAGGAAGACAGACAGACAGACAGACAGACAGACAGACAGACAGACAGACAGAAAGGAAGAAAGGAAGAAAGGAAGAAAAGAAAACAAAAGAGGCTTAAAATGTGGCTATTAGGTAGGGCAGAACTCTAAGCAATTTAGCACTCATCTGCCCAGTGCTGGTCACACAGGAGTCCAAGACAGCGGGACACTGTGAGATGAGTCACGAGAAACAGCTTTTTAGTACGCTCTGTATGTGTGTATGTTCTAGTCAAGTTGTAGGAGCAGTTCTCTGCCATTCCTCTCTCCAAGGGAAGGCACCTCACCCTTTCTAGGGTGCACACATTCCTGATAAACAGGGGGCATATCACCCTTTCTAGGGTGCACACATTCCTGGTAAAGGGAGGGCATCTCACCCTGTCCAGGGTGCACACATTCCTGGTAAAGCCCCCATAAGCTGTGGATGCCTTTTAAATATCCACCTCTACTTTCCTTAAAGATGAAACTTAACTTTAGCTATTCCCCAGCTCTGACATTTGCTTAAGAATTTTTTACATCTTCACAGAGTGGATTTGTCAACTTTTGTTGCCTTCTGTGCACAGAGCATCTGCAAAAGGACTCCTAACTATGTGGATGCTCAAATATTCATTAGCAGGCATCATAGAGCTGTTTCCCTAGATGGTCTGCACAAGCAACAGGCTGGTGGGATCATTCTGCATCCCTCTGGGGCACATAGTAACAATGCTGAAGGCTCACTGTAGGCCATCTTCACTATAGTCTTCTCTGTAGCTGTATCCAGCTCTTGCCAGAGCCCACTCCAGTGCTTGCTCTAGTTTTGAGCTGTCTCATTTGCCTGAGGAGGGAGAGATCTACCTCCAATCCAATGGTATCTCCAGGTTGTGCCCAGGTGCCTTTCATTCTTACCATACTCCTTCCTTGTGGATCTGAACTTCAGAGAAGGAACAGAGCCATGTAGCCTGCCTTCTCAGACAGCCTGAGAAGTGTTAACATTTACCCTCTTCTTCAAACTCAAATCATTTCTATCTAGTGGCGGGTGGTCAGAAAGCTGACTCTTGCAGATCATAGACTCTTCAGAGTCTTGTGTTTCACATCTGGACTTCAGATTTCGCAGCTCAAAGGCCAAGGATTAATGTTTTCTTTTTGTTCTCTACAATTATTCCTGCGGGCAATAGTGTTTCCGGATCTCACTGGCTAACGAGGCTGTGGGCCATGGATTAACAGCAAGTGTATGAAAGAAGATGCTGGCTGCTGACATGGTAAAACGTGCCTGTGCCATGTGAGGGTAGTAATTGTACAGGATGGCCTGCAGAAGTCCATAAAACTTAGAATGGTTTCTCTTAGGCAACTATTATTGAAAGAAAGCGCTTTCAACTGACTTCCTCTCAATATAAGTCCTTATGCTTTACGCCATTTTACTTTTAAGTGAAAATAAGCCTCCTGGGCTAGTTATAGCTGATTAGATCAAAAAACCATTTACAGGACACAGGCTACCACTTAGGAGGGAAGCTGCCTCTCAGGAAGTTGGGCAAGAGAATTGAACAATGAGTGCACCTAAGTGGAAGGGCTCAAAAAGACCCAATCACATCTTCCCTTTGTGTTTAATAAAGAACAAGGGGAGAAGACTTCTTTGAGCTCTCTGGTAGGAATCATAGAGAATGCCGCAGAGCTCTGTAGAAACTGTGTCTGCCACTCTGCACTCTGCAGTACAGCATGAGGAGCTGGCTATCTAGGGTGGCTTACACAGCTGACAGCGTTAACTTTCACACGACCTCATGCTCTCTTCTGTTTTTTATATCAAGTCCCCATTACTTAGGTAACAGTATCCTTCTCCCAGGGCCTATATGCACCCTATAGGTACTATAATATCTAACTCATAAAACTCAGAAGAGTCAGTGAAATGCAGTTCTAAAGCTTCTAGCCATGGCGCCCAGAGCACAATAAACAGGAACCTGACACGTTCAGAATTTCTTGTTGACTGGTGAGTATTGCTTGACTCATGTGTTACCACTGTGCGTTATAGTCAGTGGCTCTAAGATAGTCTTACTAGATATAGGAGTTTCCAAAAAAGCTCAAGAATTGTTATTATTGATTGTCACCAAGAATTGCTGTTCATTCATCTACCAATAAGTACAAACAAAAACAAAAACAAACAAACAAACAAAAAACAGTAGAAGAGAGACTCTTGCTTGAAGTTAGGAACTCAGGAACCGAAGATAAATCTTATCACCTTTTCCCACAATTCCCTAGTGTCTGAAAACCTGTACTTTGTGTTGTCATTGCTCTTTGAATTGGGAAAAGTTTCAAAGGTGGTATGTGGTCTGTTAAAAATCACACAGAATTGGTGGCTGTCTGAGTCTCCTTACTGTTTCTGCAGTGTCCTACTTAGAAGGCAGGACAGATTCTGGTCACAAAGTACATTTCATGTAATCACAACAAAACACACTTCACTCTAAAAATCAAAGGAAGTATGTGTCTGTAGAGTCTATTCATGATCTCAGAAAAGCAACTGTGATGAAAATGTTCAAAGAACCTTCATACTGTGAACAGCCATATTTGAATCACTGGGAACTTCTTAGGAAATGTTTTACAGTTGGTTTTGTCTTTTAAAGTTTGTGGTCTTCATGAACTAGATCTACAATGGTATGAATGCCTTTTGGAAGACCCTTAACAGAAAGTGCTTTGGGAAGAACTTACATTTTCCAACGTCATTGAATCCACCACCAAGAGCATCAAAGCACAAAAGAAGAGCTGGTTTGCATAGGGCCAATAGAGACATGCCCTTTCTGAAGGGCCGTGGGAAGATATGAATGGAGAAAGGTTTCATTAGGAAAGAATAACAAAAGCCATAGAACATCAGGACTCCCACACACTGTTGAGGAGGGTACATTTTTACAACCTCTGTGGGGGTCAATTTAGAAATATACATCAAAATGATGGTTTGCCTATGCCCTTTGACCTGGAAATTCCACTTATAGAAATTTATCTTAAGCATGTATTTACTAAGGCTATAGACATCATTTGTAGTATCAAAAGCCTGGGAACAGCCTAAATGTAAATTCAAATGTACATTAAAGGCAGAAAATGTATGACCTCTCCATAATGTGAAATGGCATTGTTGTTAAAAAAACAAAAACAAAAACAAAAACAGTATGAAGCTGTCTACATAAAATTCTACACAGGGATGTTCCGGCCTCATTATCCATAACTGTGGATCTACTGATGTTCTTCAGTAGATAAAGGGATGAATAAAGTTCTACAACCAACCAGATCAATGATGCAGGCCACTTAGTGATTAAAAAAAAAAGGCTGGTCAAACCAAGAGAAAACATGGAAGGGAATTCAATGCACATTAGTAGATGAAAGATGCCCATCTGGAAATGTTCTGTATTGTATGACCACTACTATACAGTATTCTAGAGAAAGTGAAACAGAGGTGATGGTGGAGGGTATTCCCAGGCAGGAAAGAATGAAAGAAGTGCTGGGGTTGGCGGAGGTCAGCTATCGGTCAGCTTTTCATCATTTTAACAAAATATCCATGATAATCAAACTAAAAGAAAAAAAAGCTTATTTGGGTTATATGGAGTCAGAAATTTAGGTTCAGGAACAGCAGGAAAGTTCAGTGGGCAAAGGCACGAGCCACAGAAGCCTGGTGCTCTGAGTTTGATCGCTGGGACCTATGTAAAGGTGAAAGGAAAGAATCAACTTCACAAAGCCTTCTGTCCTCCACAGGCACACTATGGAATACTCCCCTACATATATATAACTCACACAACAACAACAGCAGTAACAACAATAAGAGAAGAGGAGAGAAGAGAAGAGAAAAGAGTGTATGTTTGTAGTCACTTGGCCATATTGCTTTGGGGCTATGATGCATGGTGTCTCATCATGGAGGAACATGGTAAAGGAGTTATATTCACCTCATGGCTGTCAGGAAGTAGCTGTTATCACAATATCTGTCTCAAAGCTACAAACCAAGCAATGACCTACCTTCCTCCAGCCAAGTTTCACTACCTCCCAACAGCTACTTCTACAGACCAAGCCTTAAAAACCAAGTCTTTAACTCCAGCCCCCACAGGATACCTATACCCAACTATGCCAGGCAGGGAGACTGCACCCATATTCCCACAACAGTGGGCAGAGACTACACATCCATATAAAGCCACAGTATGAACCTTGATGCAAACCATGGACTCTAGGTGACAGTATTGTAACAAATGAACCAGTCTACTGTTGGGCTTTGTGGGAGGGGTTGTTTCTACTGGGAACACAGGAAGCCCATGGATGCTCTCCATTTTCTGCTCAAATTTCCTATCTAAAATTAAATTATTAGCATGGCATGTCTCCAGGAAAGGTTGTTACATGACAAAAGCCTGCTATATGCTATATAAGAAGAGAGCTTATCAAGCAGCCTGTTCACTTTCTAAGTGGCCAGTTGTGCAAGCAAGTCCATGTATAATTTGCAAATGAAACTGATTCCTTTCTTAATATGCTAGAGCACTGAAGAGGAAACAACAAATATATAATACAACATGTTATATCCAAAACATTATTTGGTTCCCAGAAATGTCATCTGTACCGTCTGGTTGGGGACAGAAGATGTCCAAGTTCCATAGACCTCCTGAGTGTTCAGTGTGAAGTTATAGATCCCCAATATATATAAATTGCATAATTTATCTCTCAAACACAAACAGTTCATTAATCATAATGTAGCCCCTCTCTCCCAGTCTTCCCATTGACTGCTTATAAAGAGAGCTATGTATTCATTTGTTTGTTGAACAAAATGCAACTTTTGCTTTTGTGGGAGAAAAGGTCAGGCTGCAAATCTGTGATGTCATCAGAGGGCTAAGGGTAAATCACTCTGAGGTCATGTCAGGTTCATTCTATGACATAGAGCCCCGTGGAAGAACGGGGAGTGCTCAGCAGTTAGAATGTCTGTAATGACACAGAGATGGAAAGGATGTGAACACATTAATTCCAGTGGACAGAGACAGAGAGGGACAGCTTCTGGCTGTCACCTCAGAGAGAGCAAGCAGGCCTCAACACAGGGGGGGGACACTTTAAAATGGAGCCTTTTAGGAAAAGAGAGAGAGAGAGAGAGAGAGAGAGAAAGGGAGGGAGGGAGGGAGGGAGGGAGGGAGGGAGGGAGGGAGGGAGAGAGAGGGAAGAGAGAGAGGGAGGGAGAAAGAGAGAGAGGTGGAGGGAGAAGAATGGGCCTACTGTTCCTGAAACACACAGGAAGAAACTGTCCAGCCCATGCCCAGGCCAGAGCCTTTGTCTTAGCAGAAATCATAGGAATTTCAATCCAAAGAGAAAGCAGTTTGTCACTGGCTGTTAACATTTCTAGCTTAGATGTCTGACTTTTTGGAAAGGGGTAAGAGGTACTGGAGAGGGGTGAAAAGTTGGGAGCAGTCACAAAGAAAAGACATTTGTGGTCCCCCCCCCCCCCGTAGAAATCTCGCTGGCACCATGGCACTTCGCTGAATCTCAGCATTGTTGTGGCTGGATCAGTGTGACAGGGAGTTTGAGGACAATCTGAGCTGTGTAGTGAGTTGCTTTCTCAAGAGAAAAAAAGATCTTTTTTTTTTTAACTTCTTAAAAATATTTTATCCAAGAGACAAATTAAATTTTGTGAAATGATACATACAGCTTTGTTTCTTTTCCTCCTTGTTTTTGTTTTGATTTGGTGTGATTTGGTTGTTTTGGTGCTGGAAACTGAACACAGGTCATGCACAACCATGCAAATGACCCTCTTTTACACATCTCAAGTGACCTTCTTTTACACATCCCCAATGCTGCTTTTAAAACTGTTTTACATCTTAATTTTGTGTGTGTGTATGGGTAAGTGTGTGCCAGGGCATGCACATGGAGATTAGAGGGCAACTTTCTCTTGGGAATAGACTTTCCTTTCACCATATATGCTCCAAAGAACAAATTCAGATCACCAAGCTGGGCTGCAAGCATCTTTACTTGCTTAGCCATCTTTCCAGCCTTGCATTTAATATGCCTAGTTCTACCTCCGTAGGCATAAATTTGTTGTAACCTACTTTAATAAGGGTTCTACCTCTCCTCTAGCCACCACCCAGCAGAGGTAGTAGAAGAGAAAAGATATTAGGATATGGGGGAAGTAGACCTGCTCAGCAGTAGTTCTTTAGTTCTTCTTTGGCAGCAGTGCAGTCCCATAGCAAACACCAAATACAACCCAGCAGCTGCAGACCAGTCCTCTAGGCAGGCCCTAACCAGCAGCTATAGTCTAGTCCTCTCATCAAGCAGACAACAGGCTGCCATGGTTCGATCCTAAAGAAACCGCCAGGCTCGCCAACTGGCCTAAGGCAAGGCTGCAGAAGTGGCAAGCCGCTGCAGGAACCTCATGAGCAGTTCCTGGGTGAGTTTCTCTCAATGTCGGAGCTATCACAAGTTGAGCTCAACAACGCTTTGTAAGGTGAACCAATACATACGTGGTGGTAGCAAAGAATGGTGTGGCAAAGAAAAACCAAACCAATGCTCAGTGCTTGCCTCTCACTGTCTGTAGAGTCATATTTATACTCCTCATCCTGGGTCCTTTCACAGGTTTCCTATATCAAAATAGCCTTTCACCTCTGTCTGCTTCAGGAAAACAGTCTTTCGTGTGTTCGCTTTAGCAAGACATCCTTTCACCTGTGTGCCCCAGCAAAACATTATTTGACATAACTAACTTTCCATAAAGACTTGAAGTTTCTGCTTCACACTTCAGTTCCCACCTTAGCAGTGTGAAGTCTCCTCCAAAAGTATTATTTATCTGGGACTCCCAGAGGAAGTGCTGATGTACAAAGACAGACACGATACCCAGATGAAAGACCTAGAATAGTGGCTAGTTCCTCTGTGTGCCTTAGGCTGACCTGGAGTACAGATACAGTGACTATATTCACTGGGGCTAGCCAGAACCAGGACAGTCAGGAGGGTGGACCCCCCACTCCCAGATTGCCTAGTATTCAAATTTCTTTTCCCTGCAAGAAAATAAGGAAATGACCACACGAATGTAGGGTGTTTCTGAACAAGCAAACTTTGTTTTTATCAAGCCAGGGAATGCGATCTCCTAGAGGCTGCTGGGCTGGGCTGGCTTGGTTGTCAGGAGGCCTAGAATTTCATCTTCATGGATCTTCCACCATTGTAAGTCTCTTAAATATCTTAAATTGTTTTTATTTAAAAATGATATTGCATGACTTCACTAGTATAAAAATTCCTACCTATTATACACAAACCCTTTTTTTCTTTTACCAAACAGTTGTCTTTACTTTCTAATTTTAAAGAAACTTGGGGGTATTTTTTGAGGACCTAGAGTACCCAGTGGCCCATAGGAGTTAGTTGCAGAAGCCAGCCTGAACCTCACTACAGAGGGAATGTACCAAACAGAGAGGCACAGGGGACCATAGCCTGTGACTGCCATGTCCTCCATCAGTAAGATGGTATTCCCCAATACACAGACATGTCTTCACAACAGGGCCAATTCATACTGCTTTCTCCTTTCTCAGAGCAGTTCAGGGAATGCCGACTGTCTTTTGAACTGCTTTTGTGGTGCTATGCCCCATGGGAATAGGAACAGGAGTACCTAGGGATAAGCACCATAGAAACACCCAAAGCACAGGGAGGGTGGAGTCACTTGGACTTTCATTTTAGAGATCCCTGTGCAAACTGCCAGGGGTTTATTCAATGCGTAACAAGCATTGCTGATGGAAAGGATCAACAGGGAATAAAGCTAGCCAGAAGCTCAAACTATACCCAATGAGATCTGTTGCAGTGGTTCTCAACCTGGGGTCACAACCCCTTTATGGGTCAAATGATACTTTCACAGGGATCACATGTCAGATATCCTGCATATAAGATATTTATATTATGTTTCATAATAGTAGCAAAATTATATTTATGAAGTTATGGTGAAAATAATGTTATAGCTGGGGGTCACCACAACATGAGGAACTGTATTTAAGGGTCACATCATTAAGGAGGTTGAGAACCACTGTATTAATGCCAAGTATGAACAGAGGAAGAAAATCCTGATGAATTTCAACACACAAAGAAAGGATTTTGTAAGGGGCAGACAAAAGATGCTGCACAGAGTTCTCAGTGGCCAAAGTTTGATCAGAGAAAACATTCACAAGTTATAAGTCATTTATTTGTGAAATTTAGCATCCTGTCATAAAGTTTTTAAATGTTTATATAGACATCTGTGTACATAGACCACTCTAACAGCATTAGAATATTCTTGAAGGATAACCCCAGACAGAAGACAATGGTTATCTACAGGGAGGGTTTGTGTCCATGGGAGAGAAACTAATGAGGGGAGACCCTCTGTATTCTGTTTCTGTTTTGAATGAGATCACACTTACCTCCTCAGGTGTCTGGTTTCCACCACAACCACACATACTGACTACATCACTTTCCTCCCTGCTTTATGAGCATCCCTGTCTATCTTTTGAAGTTGTGGTGAATACACACACATACTTCCTTTCTCTTCCCCACCTTTGATTATCGACTAGAAATATATAGACATGTCTGTTTAGTCAATACAATGTCACTATCCTAGTGTAGGGATAAGCAATCAGAAGACGAGTATGCATAGGCTTAGATTTTCCAAAGCCTGTTTTATGTAGGGTTCTTGGAGGCTTCAGTCTCCTTTTTAGCCCACTGACCAGAGGTAGAGGGAAAAGACAGTTTATAGGAAAAGGGGGTTGTGGACCTGTTTAGAAGAATCTTTCATGCCTTTCCACTCTTGGTTAGCTGTATACCAGCCATCCAGTTTAATAGCAAACATCAAACATGAATCAGTAGCAGCTGCTCAATCCAGCAGAAACCACAAGGCTCCACTGAATCAGCACTAGTCAGTAGAAGTGGCGAGAATCAGCCAGAACACCATAAGAAGGTCTTTGGCGCATTTCTCTTTATGAAATGAAGACCAGTAAAGACCAGCAAAGACCAGCGAAGTGTTACACAGCCAGTGAAGCCCAGCAAAGTGTTACATGGTGTAGCAATGCAAGAAAATTTTTTCACTGTCTCTGGGGTTCTCCTTAAACACTTTCCAAACATCACACACCCTCTCAAGCTTCTACTCCAGCAAACCATCACATGCCCTCTCACCTGTCTGTTTTGGCAAAACATCCTCTCGATAGACAGCTTCCAGAAAAACATCATGTGACACAGCTAAGCTTCCACAGGAACCAGAAATGTCTGCTTCAAGTATAAAATATTTTTTTCAGGGACACCTAACAAGGGCTAAGGCCCCCATTTCTCAGCTTAGAGGTCTTTCTCCTGTCCAGTTACACTGTAAACCATTAGACTCAAAGATGTGGTATATTAAATGTTTTCTTAAAATGGTTCAGGTCTTCACTGTCCACTGCCTGAGCTAAGCACTCACAGTGAGTCTCTACTGGCTAATGAAAACATTCCAATGAAAGATAGACTGGGGAAAATGTGACTGGGAATGAGAATTTGGAGCAACTTATTCATGGTGTAAAAATAAGCACACTTTCCAGCCAAGCATCAGTAGAACATCTCACACAGTAGAACATCTCACACAGTAGGACATCTCACATTTACAGCGGGACTGAGGCACACTCATAGACATTCAGCTTCCACCCTCAGTACACTGAGCTACACAGGTAAGCAATAGTTCATTATAACCTGGGCCTTAGCTGGAGCTGAAGAGCTGGCTCAGGGTTAAGAACAGCCAAAGGACCTGGGTTCAGTTCCCAGCACCTACATGGCCACTAACAACTTTCTGTAACTCCAATAACAAGGGATCTAGTGCCCTCCTCTGGCCTCCTCAGGCACTGCATGCACATGGTACATAGACGTATATGCAAGCAAAATACCTATACATATAAAAATAAACAAAAAAATTTAAAAGTGGTCTTGAGTGCAGTGATGTGCAGACTGAAGTAAGTGTTCTAAGCATGCTTAAGTACCCTGAACTAGGCTGCATGTAGAGTAACGCATATGATTTCTACTTAGACCAGTTGCAACTCATGACCAGATTATTGGGACACTGTTATGCTACAAGCTTAGGAGCACATTTATTATCAAAGAAAATCTTTGCATCTTCAACTCCCTATTTAGCCAGGTGAATATTTCGAGGTCCATTAATCTTAAAAGGAAAAAAAGAGATTCTGTAAAAATACAGGAAGCAAATGAACACTCTTCTTCTACTTCTGAAGAGAGAAGTTGACAGCAAGAAAGAAGTCCCTTACTTAAACGGAGGTTCCGAACCTCCACAAGAAAACCACAAAGATGTCTGTGTGCCCTGTGCTCAGGCCTAGGCCATTGCCCACTGCACCTTCTCCATTTCCAGCCACTCACAGCAACCTCCTTCAGTGTGCTTCAGGACCCAGGGTGTGTGTGACCGTCGTCATGAAAGAGTCTGCTGAAATTCATGTTTTAGTATGAAAGCAGCCAGTCTAGGAAAGGTAGAATTCTCCTGAGGCAGGGGATTTACATTGTGTTCTTCATGAAGTCTTCTTCACTGATTATGTATCTCCCCACTGATTGGCCTTTTCAAATGTTACCTGCTTGGGCCTCTCATAAGTCCTCACAACCCTGAGAAGCAGGGCTTCAGTTTACAAGAGTTCTGCAGCCCAAGAAAGAAAAGGATCCTGGATTCTCAGACTGAAGTCTGGGAAAGCTGTTGAGGGAAGACAGTTATCACACCAGGGAGTTTTGTACAGACGTTCTAGAAAGCATCAGGGAGGTTTAGAATTAACTCTAACAGGATATATGGCCTCAAAGCTTAGGAATGCCATGGTTTTAATCCAGAGAATATAAGTACATATGCTGTTTAACTTGACAGAAATAATATAAATGCTACCTATTACCAGATTTGTCATGGGCTAGGAGCACGTTCAGGATTCAATTCCCAAGGAAAATTTCCTCTCCCTCTGTCTCTCTGTCCCTGTCTCTGCCTGTCTGTCTGCCTGTCTGTCTACTTGTCTCTGTCTGTCTGTCTATCTGTCTGTCTGTCTGTCTGTGTTCGTGTTTATGTGTTGGTGTATGCATGATGTATGTGTTATGCATACAAGCTAGGGTCCACTTTTCAAAAATAATGTCTGCTCCTGTCGCAGGTGCTCCAAGAGCTTAGGTAGGACCTGGTCAGCTTTCAGAAATCACATTATCATGAAACACTTGCCTGCTGGCTCTGTGCACTAAAGCTTGGCTGCCTTTGATTCAACTCCTAGCTCTTGGCTTGTCTGGGATTAGAGCTCCAGGCTAACACCACCCCTTCAGGAGCTGCCTCAGAAGCAACTGGAAAAGGTCAGAGCCAACACATTCCCCTTTGTCTTCTAGGGCTCCCCTTATGGGATCAACTTTTCCAGCCAGAACTCCTTCCCAGGGGTCTTCTCTTTCAGGGCGAGAGTTCTAAGTGGCAGATGCAAAGCCCTCCACTCCACAAAGGTCCCTGGAGTCTGTCAGTTTCCTCCTGCTGGCTTTGCAGAAGAGACATAAACAGAGAGAGCGAAGATGAAGTAAGATGAAGAATCCATACTTGTGTATTTTTCAGAGCAAAGCATTAGAGAATGCTTGGTAGGATTGGTAGGAAATTTTAGACTCACAGGTGACGTCATAGTCTGAAAGAGAATTGCATGAGCCATCTGGACTGCTCATTGCTCTATATCTGGTTCCTCTCTCATGCTAGAAACTAAAACCATTTTGTTCTTCGAATGAATGGCAAGATTTTTCAAGTGAATTATCAGATTTGGGGAAAGCAGAATGAACACATGCAAGGCCTGAGCATAGCCTCTAACTTGCCTGCCAATGAGGTAGCAGAGAGGAGAACCCAGTGTCTCCTAAAAGAGGCTACACCCTCCCATAGGGCCACAGATACTTTGCCCAGGGTGAGGATAGCTCACAAATTGACTTCCCACAGGGCTCCACTGACATTTTCCAAAAGAAAAAAACAAAGTGAAACAAAACAAACAAACAAACAAACAAACAAACCCTAAATAGTTAGAAACTAACTTCAGCAATGTACAGGTGAACCCAAAATATTGTTTTACCCAGGAGACTTCCCACACACTGAGAGGAGTCCCGATCCCTTAAAACTAAAAAGCATCAGGAAGTGAGGTGAAGTACCATGGGTGAGGCTTCAGTCTCTCTGCTTGCTCTGGCAGTAGCCTAACTCTCTGGGGATGCTTGTGTAAAAGAAACCACGTCTCTTTGGCTCTGTGCAGGTTCCAGCCCACTCTCTGCTGGTCATCCAGTTCCAATCGTACATTATAGAATCGTAGTCTTGCTTAAAATCAAACGCAGTTCTCTGTCAACCAATACAGGAATTGAGGGCCCTTTCAAGCCAAGTGCTGTTTCTAAGTTACAATGTAGGATGGCAGAGTCAGGGTGCAGCCTAGTCCTCTGAAGTGCAGAGTCCCTGCTTTGTCAGATCAGCTCTGTGGTCACTTATGGGGATGACAGATGACTGATGTGTGTTACGAATTGTGAGTGAAGGGACTCAGAAGTTCATCACTCCTCCACACATCATGGAAAGTCCCATCCCTCCCAGGCTTTCTGCAACTTCCTTCTGGGTTACAGTGCACAGAGCTGTCTGTAACACCCATATGTACAGAGTGGACCAAGATTTCAGCCTTCAAATTTGCAATGGTCTTGTAGACGGACTTTCAAAGTTTGGTTTGCTTGGGCTGGGATTCGAGTACCAGTTCTACACTGTGATGAAGAGCTCTGCAGCGTTGGTTTTCTTAATGTCTAAGCTCTAACTTTCATACTGCTTTTGAATTTCTGTCTCTGAGTGGATTGTGTCTATCTTGAGATATCTTATAATTTGGATTTTTCTGTCTCTTTGTAGAATCAGTTTAGATGTTTACTACTTCATCACAGATTTTCTAAGGGTGATAACCTGCTTCTTATTTAAGTCTTTTCTTATTTAGATTTTGATTTCCTACTAGAAAGGCAGGGTAGAGGTTTGATTTTTTTTCCCTTCCTCGGATTCTAGAAGCAGTCTCTGAATATAAAGAATGAGGGTTTTTTTTATTTTGTTTTGTTTTTTTTAAAAAAACACACTTCTTTTTTTAAAAAAGATGTATTTATTTATTTTATGTATATGAGTAAACTGTAGCTGTCTTCAGACACACCAGAAGAAGGCATCAGATCCTATTACAGATGACTATGAGCCACCATGTGGTTACTGGGAATTGAACTCAGGAAGAACAGTTGGTGCTCTTAACCACTTAGCCATTTCTCCCGCCTAATAACAAGGGTTTTTAAGAACTAAAGAATTTTTAAACAATGTTCAGTATAAAAATTACATAAATCTTTTAATGTCTTTTATCTAATAGCAGTCTTCTCTTGAGTACATCTATAATGGCTATTCTTGGTTGTCAACTTGACTAACTCAGGAATCAGCTTAAAGCAGGCAGCTGGATACACCTGTGAGGGATTTCTCAATTGTTCTTCTGAGATGGAAATAGCCATCCTAAATCTAGCCCATACCTTCTGGTGGCAGCTAAAATAAAGGAAGGGTTTGCTCTTTGCCTTTTGTCCTCCCCCTTGCTGAAAACTTCATTCCTTCACTGCCATTAGAGCCAGATTCTTCAGGATTTCAATATATACTGAAGACCAATTGAGACATCCTGCCTCATACATTGAACAACTATCAGATTCTGGATGGTTCCATTGGGAGACAGCCATTGTTAGACTAAGCACACCACAGCCTGTAAGCCACTCATATATACATACACACATACATATCATATATACTTATATTAGATCATATGGACATGCACAAACACATATATATTTGTACGTATACATATACACATATACTCATTCTATCAGTTCTGTTCCTTTAGAACCATGTTTCTCAATCTGTACATCATGACCCTTTGGGGTTGCATATCAGGTATCCTACATATCAGATATCTACATCAAAGTAGCAACATTACAATTATGAAGTAGTAATGAAATGATTTTATTGTTTGGGAGTCACCACAACATGAGGAAGTGTATTAAAGGGTCACAGCATTAGGAAGGTTGAGAACCACTGGTCTAGAGAACCCCAAGTAAAGCAACATCTTTTTGTCTCATTACTTCACTACCCAGACTATCACTTCTGTAGAGAATCTTACAGAATGTTCCTGAAAAACATTATCTTGAGACTTTCAGCTGGGAGTCCTGGGTGTTCATTGTTAATAGATGTTCATTTTCTTAGTATTTCTAACATGATCTGTCTCTCTCCTTTCTGTGTGTTCAGAATCTAGGTTCTCTGTGATAGTGGCATCAGTAGAATTTGAGTACACATAATTACTTATTCACTTGCTCTGGCCTACTGCTTCAAAATAGCAATATAACAATTATACCAATACCAGGATTACTAAAAACCATTTGATTTGTTTTTGTTTTTCATAGTTGTTTTGAAATCTAAGCACATGCTAAGTATTGCATTTTAGCTAGGATCTAGCCCATGTCCCACATAGTGTTAATGCCTAGTCTGGCCACTCCTGATTACTCATCTCCAGACCTGACAGCCCCAACCAGGACCCACACCATTCAGCCCTGACCTACAGTACCCTCGTACGCCATATTCCAACCCTCCTGCCCAGCCAGATCTGGAACATCCTTTGTCCTTGTCCAGCTGGGAAAGTCTGACAGATCCTCCTCTCCATACACCCTCCTCAGTCCTCAGATCTACCCCAAACTCTGAGCTTAGACCAGAATGCACAGCTTATGTGTGACCTTGGACAGTTTTAGTGAACTACTTTAAACTTTGTGTTTCTTATCTTAAAGTAAGATTATGGAGCTAGAATCAATAATCTCCAAGTTGTTACTCTATTGTAAAGATTAAATATTACAGAAAATACCCTCAGGTTAAAAACAGATACAACCCGGGCTGTCTAAGGGTGGCCGGAGAAGCCTCTCCAACTTCCCTGTAATCCATGGCTTCAACTTCCTCCAAAGAGCTTGAAGCACTGCTGGAAAAACACTGGCTTAAAGTCAACAATTTCAAACTGAGAGAAGAGAATTTGGATGAGTGTCACCTGTAGAAGGAAACCATACCCAGAGGCTCCTCCATCTAGAAGCTATGGGATTTGGAAAGATAGAAAATCACAATGGTTTTAAGAAATGTATCTGGGGAAATACATTTTAATTTTAATGGAAAAAAATAAGTTGTGGGGAAAGAATAAAAAATGATGATAGGGAGATAAAAAACAAGCAAGTAAAAACCAAAAGACCAACCAGGCTGAAAAGTTCTCATTAATTTTACCCAGCTGAGAAGTCTGTGAGCTACAATACTGATTGGCCTATCAAGATATTTCCTGGTAGAGTAGTGGCACAGATATCATGAGAGGAACCAACAACATTCTCATTGGATTTAAGGCCCACAGCATAAGGCAAAACTCCTACTGGCATTGTAAACAGACAAGAACTCATAGCTAGGTAGGTCATAGGCCTTAGAGGAGAACATGCCACTCTTATTCTGCTAAATAAAAATAGAGTTAAATTGACTTCCTAAAGACTTATCATCGTACCCACAGGTTAATGCATCTCTCAACGCTCAGCAGAGAAGCGTCTCTTTTGCAGTCAATGTTGAATAACACAGACACCCACAACTAGTTAATGTGCAAAGAATAGGACTCTATGGAGTAAGTTCTCAGCTCTAAATGAGACATCTATCTCATTCTCTCTTCAAGGCATCACTATGGAAGAGGGGGAAGAAAAACTGTACACCCATAGATAGTGGATGACTACAGCAAAATACTGTTTCCTGGGAACAGCAGAGCACTTGCACACACAAGCCCACAGAATTAGGACATCATGAACAAACCTACCTGTAAAAGATCAGGCTAGACAAAATCCTAATGTGGAGCTGGGGGATGATGACGAAATCACATTCCTAGCTAAGGACCTACTCGCCATTGATAACTGCTAGCAGGGAGAGAGAGTTGATTTTGTTTAGGAACAAGGCTCCTGCAAGGCTGCCCATACCCCAGTACTCAGGCACATCCAGGTGGCACTAAGTATACTCAGTGGGATTTTAAAAAGAGCTCATGAAACTGAGAGGGAATAGAGGTGGATGGGGTAGGGAAGGATTTGGGAGATGGGGGACCAAGGGTAGACTTGATCAAAACTCACTCTATGAAGATCTGAAATTCTCAAACAACTTCAAAAGCCCTAAAACGAATCCAAGAGGCAGACAGGTATTTCTGTGGAGTAGCTAGTACCTACCGTCTGAGAGTTCACTGTTCCTTAAGTCACTGCTTAGGGACCTCAAGTCATTTCGAATTTCCTTTTTCATCCTTTTAAATATCTTTAGTGATTTAATATTAAAATAAACTGATAGTTTATAAACAAAGAAACCCCTGACTCTGGTGTGGTATAAAGTCAATTAAGAAAGTTATACACTTTCCATGAACATTCAATACAGAACTACACATAGAAGACATTCCTAATCCAAAAGCAAAGAACATGGGCATTGTAAGGAAAGATGAAAGAAAACAACACTGAAACCCAGCCTAGAAAACATTCAGTTCTGTAGTGAAATCTTGAGTACCTGGGGAACATGGGCATGTCTCCATAGCTCTCACAGCCTTCGTGGTGTGGTTTGAATGAGGTGCCTCCACCTCATAAGCTCAGACATTAGAACACTTGGTCCCTAGTTAGGATGGCACTGGCTGTAGAAGTTATGGGGAGGGACTGGCTTGCTGAAGAATGTCACTGAGGGAGACTGAGAATTTCTAGCTTTGCCTCATTGCCAGTTTGCTCTCTGCTCCGTGCTTGTGGTTGAGGATGAAATCTTTCAGTTTTCTGCTCTGGCTGCCATACCTGTCGTTTGTTCCCATGTGTCTCTGTTGTGATGAAGTTGTATCCCTCTGGAACCATAACCTAACCAAATCCTTTCAAAAGTATCTAATATACTTGGGCAGCCCTGGCCTTAAGAGTATGACTTTGGCAGAATACATGGTTCCACTCATTGCCATTAGGTTGCCTCAAAAGATGTTCTGCATTCCTGGTGTCTCCAGTATCCTGGAATCTTGATGCCAACCTGGATTTCATTACTGTTTCTTCAGCAGTCAACAAACGGGAGTGTGAACCTGCTACATGTGGCCTGATCTCCTGAGGCTGCAGTGGCTTCTGAGTTTCTGGTCTACTGAACTTAGAAAACACCCCCTAGGAAGTCCTTTGTAGCCCTGGGGGTATTGTCTTTTAAAAGGAAAATCTTTCAAATGACTTCTCAGATTTTATACCCTGGAGCCTATGATGGGTTTGGGTCTTGCAATTTCTAAAATGCCATGAGTCTATCTGGAATATTGAAGATTTATATTATAACCATGGTGCAAAGAATATTTAAAAGCTACTTAGGATCTCAATGATACTGTTTCCTTTAAAATGTGAAATGAGTTTCCACATTGAAACTGCTTTTCTTGGGATACCATTATATTTTTATTTTTAAACCACAGACATGTTTCCTTTTGATTCTGAAAGATTGTGAGCGTATTTGCCAACAGTATAGTAGTTAAAGTAGTAAATAAATAGGTAAGTGCAAAGAAGCCTTTAAATCTCTGTAGACATGTTTATGGCATTCAGGGAAAACTCCATAGGGATAAAACTGAGAGCCAAGACCCCGAATCACTAGACGTGGTGGGCTTTCATGGTGGACATGCCATCTTCTCTACTTACCATCTTACTTACCAGAAACTTCCTGCCAAGACGCCTCCTGTTCTCAGGCACTCTCCCCAGTTGCCTCTCAAGAGCTGTTTATGAAAAAGAGCACTTAAAAGTCTCTTATAAAAAGAAACTGAAGCCATGCAAGCTAATGAGCTTATTCCACTAGGCCAGAACTTGTGAATCAGCCACTCTCTTCCCCCACAGTGTGTTGCTTGGGCTAATTCTAACTGTAGGTAGTGGGTATAACTGTATAGGGAAGAGAGGGACAGCAGAGGAGGCATCTGAGGGAGATGGAGCCTGAGAAGATCCTTGGCATGGAACATGGAAGCAAGGCCTGTGTCCCTGTTTAAAGTGCAATGGGACAATAGCAGGTGATAGAGACAGGCCTCAGACCTTGCCGAACCCTATGCTAGGCCAACCCAAAACTAAAACAATAGGGGTAGAGGCCAGACATGTATGCTATCTAAAGTTCTCTGGACGATTTTGGTGCCCACTGGGATGAGAGCCACTCTTTTTGGCTTGTACATGAACCACATGGTAAGCTATCAGTAGTGTTGGAAACAAGATTCCTCCATGACTACTGATCTCTCTGGGCTCATAGAGAGCTGAGCCTAGGAAGGCAAGGGGTGGAGAAAAACTGGTAGTCCAGATATACATTTAACCACCATTCAGGATGGTTTTTTTTACATAATTTTTATTTTTTATGTGGTGGGTGTTTTGCCTGCATATACAGATGTGTACCATGTATGAGTAATGTGTGGGGGCCATCCACTGGAGCATTGTCAACCTACCAGGGATCATACCACTATATGAAACTAAGTCCCCTTCCCACAGGAGCCACCAGCTGTCAATAGTTACTGAATTAAGGGTAGGGGCTTGTGTGCCTCCTCCCTGGTCTATGCTGGGATGTTGGTTGACTGGCATGATCTTGTGTGGGTCTTGGGCAGGAAACCACAACTGCTGCTAGTTTGTTTCGTTTTGGTTTGGTTTGGTTTTTGGTTTTTTGTTTGTTTGTTGTTCGTTTTGAGACAGGGTTTCTCTGTGGAGCCCTGGCTGTCCTGGAACTCACTCTGTAGACCAGGCTGGCCTCAAACTCAGAAATCTGCCTCCTTCTGCCTCACAAGTGCTGGGATTAAAGGTGTGTACCACTACTGCCTGGCCAGCTGCTGCTAGTTTATGATGGTCACGTGTCCTATCCAGAAGACACTGTTTCAACCTGCTCCTCCATGACCTCTGGCCCTTGTACTCTTTCCATCCATTTTTCCCATAATGCTCCCTGAGCTCTGAGCTGAGGAGGTTGTGACATAAAAGTTCCATCTGTGGCTGAACACTCCACAGTCACTTGCTCTTTGCATTTTGATTAGTTGTGAGTTTCCGTGTTACTCATCATCCACTGCACAACGAACGCAACATCGCTGATGAATTCTGAGGGCTGCACTAATCTATGGATAGAGAGGTACAAGTATAGAAGGCAGTATGATGCTTCAGTACATAGAAGCTATGTGTTTCCAGCTGAATGATTGTAGTAGCTTCATTCTTGCAGCCTGGGAGTGCTCTAGCCATGGGTTCTTGGACAGACTGACAGCAGCAGGCATGCATCCCCTCCTGTGGAGCAGCTCTTAGATCCAATCAGAAAGTGATTGGTTACCCACCTCTCATAGCATTCATGCAACTGTATTGGAGGGTAGGAAACAAAAGGGAGAGGAAGACATAGCTAATATTTAGGGTGTTTGACAAAGCTATATGGAAACCTACTGTTTTATATACTGTCTAACATACACACACAAACACACACATATACATGCTTAAATGTAGTCACCATATGACACAGAATAATGGTCTTCTCAAAGCATAACTGACACAAATGAAACTCAGGGCCAGGAGTACATGACTTCCACAGCCTGATCCCCCAAACAATTTAGGCTCTTGCCATTGCTCTTGGTTTCCCACCAGAATCTATATCGTATGACCCTATCTCTGAAGACAGCACACAGTTTGGTCTCAGGGCTTGGAGAAGCTGCACTGGTCCTCACTTGGATGCTTCCTCTCTGCTGGCCAGCCTTCCTAGTACAGAAGATGCTACACAGGCTGCTGGGGGAACAAGGGCCAGACCCTCCAAAATTTTAGCCAGTGTTTTGAGTTGTGTCATTGGACATCTTCCCAGCAAGGATTTGACCTATGACCTTGGTAACCATATCAACGTAGCCCTCCTATGTGCTTCCCATTGCTAGTTCTTTCTCCCAGAATGCCCTTCTTCCTTGCAGTTCTTTGAGGCAATGACAGTCATTGGAGCCTGAGACTCCCTTGACTGGGACAGATGTTTAAGAGATGGAGCTGTAGCTGCAGACTCCTCACAGTAACGCTTAGTAAACAAAGTGTACCAGAGGCTCCTCTCATTGGTCAGTCATCCCAGGGTGTTAAATGTCTGCCTAGGCATTTTGATTTATTTAACTAACTTTTCAGCCTGTTTTAACATGTGGACGCTTCTGAAACCTGACCCAGACAGCACACAGATCTAGCTTTACCTCGTTCTGCTCTGTCACTTCCTTGTTAGCGCTCTCCTCAGTCTTGTTTCCAGTTTGAGTTATGAAACCATTCCAGTTCAGTTTTAATAACCTCCCTGGCATGGCAGGCTCTATGAGAACTGCCAAACTTAATACCCAGCCTCCCCGTGATGAGGGCGGCAGCCCCGCCGGGGAACGGAGGTGGATTTTCCATTACAGCCCGTTCTGACTTGGTAGCTGCCTGCCAGGTGCAGCGGGTTTCCTCTTCGGCAGGCACTCAGTTTCAACTATGCTTTCTGAGTTTCCATGTCTCCTGGCTCACAAGTGATCCTTTGACTAAATAAACTACCTCATGATCCATCTTCCTGCCCAAGAAGTATATCCTGGGGCCCAGCAGCCATGAGAGGACTTAGCTATACCCTCAAGGACAAAGTGCTGGCTAGTACATTCCCATGTTTGTGTGGAAGCTTCTATGACCACCATAGAGAAACAGCTGCAGTGGCAGGGAGGAGGGGCAGGGGGGGAAGATAAGGAGGGAAATGAAGAGAGGAAAAGGACACAGACAGACAGACAGACAGACAGACAGACAGAGATCGATGGAGGTGAAACAAGAACCCTCTCTGTATTGATTTTTGCTTCTGAATAGTAAGTAGACCTGCTGTTCGAGGTGCTAACACTCTCAACATTGACATCAGTGAGATTTCCTCATCCCCAGCCATTCCAGTATCACTGCACAAAACCTGCAAGAAGGCTCCCAGGCTTCTCTCTTCCCTGTGACTAAAGCAAGAAGATGGTGGAAGGATTGATTTTGGTCCATGGTCCAAGGGCACGTGCAATCCTAATAGGAAGGCATAGTGGGAGGTGGCTGGTCACATGACTTCTGAGGTCAAGAAGCAAAAATAGGGATGCTGGTCCTTAAGTTACCTTCTCCCTTTAATTGAGTCTGGGACCCAGCCCATGGGATGGAGCCCTCACATGGCGGTGGATTTTTTCCATGTTCAGTTAGACCACTCTAGAAATGTCCTTACACATCTTTACAGAGGTGCTCCTCCTGGGTGAGTGTAATTCCATCAAGATGATAGAGGCGATTCACCAATTATCTAGGTTTCTCCAGTTTCATGCTTATTTCAAGCCCTCTACACTCATCTCACTAAACAGAGCAAAGAAAAAAAAATTTTTTTTACACAAAATGTCAAGTAGATTACATACTTCACCACTGTTTGACAAAATAGAGAAACAATCTTTTAAACCGATAAAGTGTAAAATTCCAAATTCATAAGCATTTAAGGTTAAGACAGTATCCAAAGACTGACGATAGCAGCTGTAGGGCTGCACTGTGATTTCTTTATTCAAATGAGGAAATGCAGGTTCAAGTTCAGGTCTGCCTGGAACGAGTATATGAGTTCTCATTTGGGAGTGTGGCCAATAGTTTGCCTTGGATCTCAATTTAATTCTACATAATTTTCACACACACACACACACAAATATATATCCTGAAGAATTCAGTGATAGGGCTTGTACTGGCTGGTTTTGTGTGGCAACTGAACACAAGCTGGAGTTATCACAGAGAAAGGAGCTTCAGGTGAGGAAATGCCTCCATGAGATCCAGCTGTAAGGTATTTTCTCAATTAGTGATCAAGGGGGGTGGAGCCCATTGTGGGTGCTTATTTCAAGTTTATTGGGCTGGTAGTCTTGGGTTCTGTAAGAAAGCAAGCTGAGCAAGCCAGGGGAAGCAAGCCAGTAAGTAACATCTCTTCATGGCCTCTGCATCAGCTCCTGCTTCCTGTCCTGTGTGAGTTCCAGTCCTGACTTCCTTTGGTAATGAACAGCAATGTGAATGTGTAAGCTTGCTTCTTGGTCATGATGTTTGTGCAGGAATAGAAACCCTAAGACAGGACTGGGTCAAGTTGCCCTGGCTTTCAGGTACTCCTGAGCACATATGTGAGTCCCTTCTGGTAGCATATGAAACAGGAGTCTGTGTAGAAATGGGGCAGCCCTCTGGTGGGTGGGGAAGGGTCTTGTCAGCATAGTTCTCAGATTTACACACAGACAACATAGACTGCTGGGCTGCTGCATGGAGCAAACAATGAATGAGCTGAGGTTGTGCGGATGCTGTCTGACTTCCCACTGATCTCTCTTCTCAGGACAATTTCAGAATGTGAGTGAACTAACTCTAGGGATATACTCATACTGGTACACACTTATACACTTCTAGGTCCTATGACCTCAAAATGTCTTTGTCATCCTGTTAGTGATAACATCCTGTTGGTACGAACAAGGCACAACCTGATGGAGGCTTTTCCCTGTGTTTTTAAAAACCAGTCTACCTAGGTAGAGGTAGCCTTGCCCCTGGACAGATCCAGGGCCTGGAAGAATCAATCGATTAGCCGGGGGAATATGAGGGAGGGTGTTGGAAAATGGTCTCAGCTTGAGTCTAGCTGCAAGCTGGATTCTGTGGCCCCAGGCTCACCATCCCGGCACACACTATCATGCTGACCTTGCTATATTTGATTTTGACTAAATGATTCTTTGTTAGTTGTTTGTTTTGTTTCCAGTGGGCTCCATAGCACATGCTTCCCCATGTATCTGAAACTCCATGTTAGCCACCTTTGTCTATGGAGAATCATGGCTTTTACCTGTCTCATTTAGCTAGACTTTGACAAGTTTGTAGAATATGAAGTTTGATTTGGGGATACTCTTATTTGTTTGTACCACAAGTTACAATGGACACCTGTTTGAGGAAAAATTTTAAATTATTTTTTACTTTATTAAGAATATTTACTATACTATTTTCTCCTTTTAAAGGGAAAGGAAGTTATTGCAATGAAAAGGTCATTTAAAAAGAAAGATTTAAAATGTACTGACATTCCGTATTTTCTACCATTCTCTGCTCAAATCCTAGAGAGTCACAGGCAGCTACAGAATTTTGAGTGGGAACTCTTCCAAGCCTAGAGTTGGTGCTACTAGAGCAAAGCAGGACTGTGGGTCTGTTTGAACAAGAAGCTGGACTCTAGATCCAGGAAGTGTCTACAAAAGAAGAGACCTGGTCAGGTCTGAGATGGGGATTTACAGAGCTGGTTTCAAGAAGCCATTTAAAGGGAAGAAGTGTGACGGAGGAGGGAAGCAAAACAATGAGAGAAAAACATGAGTTCAGAAGAGAGGGGCTGCCTCCTCTACTCGGAAAGATGTGTGTAGATGCTTTCTGGGTGCACTGCTCCATATCGAGACTCTAAGGATCAACATTTAATGCCAAATACAATTTTAAATTTGGGGGGAAATTATATTTCTAAGAAATTGGCAAAAGAGCCATTCTTTTATCTCCTAATATTACTGTTTCTCCAGAAAGAGCAGGAAAGAATGGATGGTTGAATTCAGTCTCCTTCCCTCCCTTACCACCCCTTCTCTCCCCCAAGAATGTGTGGGGTTAGAAGGAGAACCAGTACGGATCAGGAATGGATCATTAGAAGTAGAAAAGGATTACAGTAATGGGGGTGAATATGGTCAAAATACATTCTGTATGTGCTTGGAAATGCCACAGTAAATTTATGTGTATTTATGTATGGATTTGTGCTCTCACTGATTATAAAAAGTTCTATGGAATAAGCCCCAACATTAAAGAAAGTTTTCCTGTTCTAAATTATGAGCATTTCCTGTGAGTCCCTCAGTCAGTCTGTCCAGCTGGAAGAGAGGGTGCTGATTCTCTTGGTACCTGCTCTTCTAGCAAACAGTGCATGTATCTGAGACAGGGCAGCGTGCCTCTAATGTTCTGCCAAGAAACACTGGCTACCTGACACTATAATTCGCCAGGGAGCTTGTGAACAGCATAAGAGCACTTTGTAATAAAGATGATAAATGTTTGATGACCTAATAGAGATAGATAACAGGAAGCATATTAACAAACACTGTTAAAGTCAACAGTAATGGCCAACAGAAACACAATTATGAGCTATTAGTTTACTTTCTGGTAATTCTGATTGAAATGTCTCTATTTTAAAGATTTGTAACCAATTATCCTCAGTCTGACCATTCTAACTAACATTATCTTGTCTTGTGCTTTGTGGGTAGCTCTTAGCAAGTGTGGCGTGGGACACTCTCCCCTTGAGAAGAGTATTTAGACAGAGGGCACGTCACAGAAGCCTACTGGGGTTTTGTCTGGTTGTTTGTTTTTGTTGCTGTTGTTTGTTGGTTCGGTTTGGTTTGCTTTGGTTTAGTTTGGGCTTTTGGAAGCTTCAGGAACAGTGATTGAGTCTGGTAATTTGTTTGTTGTATGATTTGTGTAAGTTGTGTTTTCAGGTCTGTACCAGGTCCTCTGCATATATACTACAGCTTTTAACTTAGTATTTTCATGGGACTCCTGGGTGTGTGAACCAATGGGTCTCTGATTCTTATGCCTGCTCTTGGGACTCTTTTCCTTCTTGTGTTTCCTTGTTCACCTTTGACACAGCGTTGTTGTTTTTGTTTGTTTGTTTGTTTTATCTTATGTTTTATTTTGTCATTTTTTTTTAAAAAAAAGAAAAAAGAAAAGAAAAGAAAGTGGTGTATTTACTGAAATGAGGCTTGGCTTCCAGGGAAAAATTAAGCAATTGGGTTGAAGAGTCCAGTCATACATCAGTAAAATGATAGGACCAAGACCATGAGGAGGAAAATCACTCCTTGCTCCTTCATATCTATCCTTGACCAGCCCACACAGGGACTTCTCCCCCCACAGTGACTCCATGACTCCTCTCCAAGACTGACAGGTTATTAACCTGATTGATTAGACTGAGACAGTCTCCAGATCACAACTCAAATGGGCAGGCCTCTGTAGTTGTTTCTGTGTCAAGGTGGATCCGTAGCTTCCACACCTGCTGTACAGATTCACAAATGGGAGTTCTCATCTATGCGGCAAGTATCCTAGACATGGCAATAGATTTCGATTCAAGGCAGGAACCTCTTGTTTTCCCTTGTTCTAACGCAGTCTCCCCTGCCCTGATTACCTGAAGATCTACGTTTATTTCTTTGGTGTTTATTAGCTACTTGCCAAGTTGCTGCCTCATTTTTGGCCTTTCCACTCATCAGTATGTGCTGTCAGTCCCAAGTGGAGAAGGTCAAGCATTTATGCAGAGAACATGTGCAGAAAAGTGGTCCAGGGATGCTTCCAGGGGAAGATCCCATCTTAATATGAGATAAGCAGAGGGAACAAGCCCACTCGGAGAAGTTTAAGGCCAGTGTTTTCTCTCCTCTCAGCCCATACGTCATGCTTAAGTCACCTGCTTTCATCCTTAAGAAGATTCTGGGAATGTCAACTGGGATGCATTTATGTCAAACTATCTCACATTTCTTTAGAAATAAAAAAGAATCAATTAACCAAGGAGTGAGTGCCTGGGAGGAGAAGGTTGAATAGATATTATATATTAATACAATAATATAATATATATTAATACATGTTCTGCTGCTATAACAAAAGAGCCTGATGCTGAGCAATTCATAAAAGAAGTGTAGTTGGCTCAGGGTTCTGGAGGCTGGCAATGCACACCATGAGCACACACGTGCCATTTGGTCTTGGTTGTTGCATTGTAACATGGCAGAAAAACACGTGAGTGAATGGGGTATAAACCAAAACCAAGGCATTCACCTCTTGCACAGCTCACATGGTGATAACTAATCAGCTCCATGAGAAAAGCAACAATCCTTCCCGATGACCTAGTTTTAAGGACCCTGTCTGCCAACACCATCACAACGGTGGCCAAACTTCACCTGGAGTTTCAGAGTGAAAACCCATGTTCTGACCACATCACAGACTTTTCTGATTTTATTAGTAAATGTGCACTAATATGTGGCAAGAAACAGCAGCCTACGCAGAAAACGAGTACTCCCAACCAAGAAAGTCATTTCTCTTTCTGTCCCTGAGCCCCCCAGCCACCTCAGTGTCTGGCAAGCACCTCCTGCTACTGCAGCTGGCTGCTGTCTGGAGCACAGGCATTGAGGACCGCATTAGCACGCAGACCACTAAACACCCTCAGATGTCTAGGTTCTCCATGATGAGCTTGGAGTTTGTCAAGCTGGTGTGCAGCAATTGCCTTCTTCTTGAGTGGAAGCCATTTTCCATTCAACAGGAAAACCCTGCTGTCCCTGGGTTCCCTGCCTTGATTTCCTTCTGCACAGCACAAGGGCATTTGGCTGTATTCATAGGACCGGGGAATGCCACCCTTCTGTCTTTCTCACAATGAAAATGCAAAATCAAGATCAAGAAGCACTAAGGTAAAGTCACTTATTCACATCTGCACTCTGGATTGTTCTGGGAATTTAGGTCTACACGAATGGAGTTATTTAACTCACTGTGGTATCTAGTTCCCCCCCCACACACACCTCATGCCCTCACTCTTGACTCTAGGGGTTCAGAAAAGCCAGGCTCCTAGGCTTGGTATTGGACCTCCCTCACTTCAACACACAAGTGCATGTAGCTATGGCAATGAGGCTTTCTCAAAAAATATCAAGGTGGAGTCTGAATAGGAGTTTGAACAACAGAGAATGGGGCCAGTTTCAAGCAGCAGGTCACTCTGAGCTATAGTTTCTCTGACTTTTCCTTTTCAGCCTTCTTCCTCCAACCCCAAAGAGACATACTTCCAGAGTCCTCACCTTACTTGTCTCTCCCCGTTTAAAAATCCCTCTCAGAGATGGCCTTTACTTGTCTTTGGATACTGCTGTTCCACTGAGCTCACCTCCCTCCCCTGAGCTTTACAGAAAGCTAGTCTAGAAACACTACAGAGGAGTGAGTGATTTGGGTGCTGAGGGGCTAGCTCAGTGACCCTTGCTTGCCTGATGTGCAAGCCCTGGCTGATCATGCAGCACAAGAAGAGCAAAGTCTCAGGGCTCCGAGCTGCCTGCCATGCTGTGCATCTTTGGGCCCGGAGTTTGTGCATCTTTGACCTCCTTTTTCATTCAAAGTGGTGAGTGATTCATAGGCTAATACCCAAGGCCTTGAATTGTAGTAAAGGTGTGCTGGCCCCAAACTGCATTAGCATCATGTGACAGACAGGAAGTCATCTGACTGTTCTACTTGTGAATCTCAGTCATGTCTCATGCTATCATTAAAATCAATGATGAGCATGAATATACAGGATAGATTTTCTAGAGTTAACATGGATGGGTCACTGGATAGCCACATGTATTTTACAGCTAAGGATTTGTGACTTTAATGTGCAAACCATGAAATTTACCTTTGTGGCTGTTGAGGTTTGTAGACTTGGCCAAAAGCAAGCAATTATAAACCCCACCACAATCACCACACTCCTCCATTGTCTCAGAGCACTGCTCCTCCCTCACAGGGAACTGGGCTAGCATGGCTGCCAAGATCTATGGACTTTACGGAAATTTCCAAGTCTGTTGACGAGAACAGCTTCATTAAAATTAAAGCACGTAGGAATACAGGTCCATATTCTGCATTAAAGCACCTAATATTGACAGTTTGCTGCTTCCTAATGACTCCTCCCTCACCTCTATGGACATGAAGATGCTCGTGCCTGCCTGCTCAGTAGAATGTCTGTAGGATGGTGCCCCTGCATTGGCTTTGCTCAGTATCCTTGTTCAATGTCGTCACAAAAGTAGATTGAGATTGGTTGTGGTAGGAACACTACACTGTGTTAATTAGCAGTGCTGCAAGCCAGAAAGTTATTTATAAAATTGCTAAACTGCTGCTCACACCCCTCAAGGAGCCAATTCTTTACCCTGTGTATGACATTCTTTATGTTTATTCAGTTTGGGGGTTCATGGAATTCCTTGTATCAATGAGTTTTTCATCATTAAAAAAAATTTCCACTTGCTCTTCAAATATTACTTTTACCCATGTGTCCTAACTTACTTTGGACTCTCATTACAAGAGTCTTATGAAATTGTTTGCTACTGTTTTTAGAGTTTCAAATTTTAGTTGTTGGGGAAAGGGGCACATGGATACAGTGGCTCACCTGGAGGTCAGAGGACAACTCAAGGCAGTCATTCTCTCCTAACTCAAGGGCTCCGGGGATCAGACTCAAGTGCACTGAGCCATCTTGCCAGCTCCATCGGCTGTTTCAGTTGGGTCTGTCTACATTATATACTCTGATTCTCTATGCCTCCATCAAAAGACATTTCAGTTTTGGTTCTGGCCCCTGTCAGCTTAGTTGCTGAGTCTCACTCTGTTCTTCCCATTAGCCTACTGTGATCACTCCATTCTTCCTCCCTCTTGTCAAGTGACTCCTCAGGCACATTAGCACAGGAATTAAACATCTGTCTGATGAATCTGGATGTGGATTTTATGTGATAACCATTTTATGGGTCTATAAATTACCTTCTGATTTCTGCTCTCCTCCGGGTTTTCAATCAAGATGTTTTTGGCATGCCTTATTAGATCTGATTGCATGTTGAACATTGTGTAGAGACATTTATAGAGAAAGTTCACCTCTCTGGTTAATGTTATAATGTTATAAAACCAGACAGTTTAATCTTAGAATCAGATTCTCTTAGCCCAATCATGGAACAAGATGCTCAAGCATAAACTTCAGTTCTTGTGAGACCCATTTGGTTTCAAGGTAACTCATCGTCCTGGTGTGTGGCTTCCACAGTATCAGAGGGTACCCAGGGGACATTTCCCAGGTTCCTTTCCCCCTTGGTGGGCTTAGAACTCCTGTTTCCTCACTTTTTTGCCTTGTTCTATGAAATCACTGCATATTCTTGGGCTTCTCAGTCCATAGTCAAAAATTATGAAGGTGGTAGTCAGCCTCTTGACAGAGATTGACAGTTCAGGCTGCCTGATTTCTCCTTGGCTGTCAGAATTCTCACTTAACTCATAGCTTTCATATATCTACCAACAGACATTTTGGTCCATTGTCTGTTTCCTCAGTAGGAAGATGGACCCAAAATTATCTAGAGCAGTAGTTCTCAACCTTCCTAATGCTTTAACCCTTCCTCATGTTGTAGTGACCCCTCCCCCAACCATAAAATTATTTTTGTTGCTATTTCATAACTGATATATAAGTTATGATATATAAACATATATCTATACATATAAGCTCCTTCATAACTAATATAAAAGAATAACACTTCATTTTGCTACTGTTATAAATCATAATAGAAATAACTGTGTTTTCCAATTATCTTAGGCAGTGCCTGTGAAAAGGTTGTTCAACCCCCAAAGGGGTCATGACCCTCAGGTTGAGAACCACTGGTCTGGACAATCTTTTGGTGCAGCTTCATGGACAATTTTAATGGCAATGGGAGTAATTCCCAGGTCTTTCCCCCAAAATTACTAGCAAAGCCCATCTGCTTCCAGACTTAGAGCATTAGTTGAGATTCAAAAGAGCAATATTCCACACGACTCCAGTATTTGAATACTTGTTTTTAGTTATTTGGGAGAGATTTAGCAACAATCTCTTTAGGTACAAACTTGCTCAAGAAGTACAACACTGGAGATAGGCTTTGAGCTTGAAAGCCTTGGGCCACTGGTGGTCGGCTCCCTCTGCTTTGTGCTTGTCTCTGTTTCCTGATCCTGCCATGGTGCCTGCCTCTTGCTGCTGTGCCTTCCCAGAATCTTGGACTCTCATTCCCCTGAGACTGCAAGGCCAGTATGTTCTTCTATGAATCACTTTGGTCATGGTGTTTTATCACAATAACAGAAAGCGCCTGATATAGGACTCCTTCCCACTTCTGATGTGGCAGGCTGCAAGATTCTCTTCTCTCTGACCTCCTCCTGATCCAGTTCTCTGCTTGCCACATCCACTGGCTCTGTATCTTTCCTTTTCATAGAATTTTAAAATGATTTATTATTTTGTTCTTTGCATGTGTGAGTGAGTATGCTGGATGCTCATCTGTGTATACGCCAGTGTGTGTGACCCTGTACACACGTGTGGAGGCCAGAATAAGACCTTGGGTATCTTGTTGGGTATCACAGCCTTTTTCTGAGAACACAGCACTGAACCTAGGACTAGGCTGATGGCCTGTGTCCTTTCATAGAAAGTTCTCTTATGTGCTGAACTGCTCAGATTCTCCATTTCCTTATCTATGACAACCTAATGCTCTCCAAGAAGTTCTGACTAGAGTGTCCAATAGGATGTCTTGTAAATTATAGCTGATGGTGATTTATATGACACACACGTGGATGTATGCGCATACGTGTGCATGCATGCACGTGCACACACACATATGCACACACAGACACACAAGCACGCACAGGCACATATGCACAGGTGCACTCACACAGTCACAGGCATATGCACACACACATACACACAAAAATACACACACACAGGTACCCACACACCATGTCCTTGTTGTTCCCAGTATTGCCCTCTCACATCATCTGCGATTTGACTGCATCTACTTTATTTACGGATGCATTCTTTTTT
>NW_022196915.1:48746542-48752370 GCF_008632895.1 Mastomys coucha
TTCTGTGCTCTAGGCAGTGAGTGTGGTTTTAATTAGCATCATCTGAATTAATGACTTACCAGTAGTGACATATTTATCATCAATTGCACAATTGCTTTATGTAGTTCTAGTAAAACATGACTTCGAGTATAAAATATGTCTAGTTAAGAACAAATTACCCGTACTAATAAACAAATTTGACACAAGCCATTATTTACTGAGCTTAAAGCTGGTATTTGTTAAGAAGCCTCAAGTCATTTCACTTTTGCTGAAGACTCATATTTAAGTAATTGTACAGTATAGTCATTTATTACTGTCAAGCCATACTTCCCTCTGTCTCTGAGAGAAAGGGAATAGTTCACCAGAGCACATGCTCCGTAGAATTTCTCAGGAGCACAAAATAAACCAGAGGGATTTCTAAGAATCCTAAACTAAGGGGAAGAAAAATACACTAGTGTTGGCCAATATGGCACTCAGAACCTGGAGGAGTTTGGCTCCTTGCTTTCTGACTCTTCACCTAGCATTCTCTCACCACTTTGGTTAAAACAACAACTCAAAACTCTGCTATTGCCAGGTTCATTGGTTACCTAGTGATGTCCATTTAACTGCCACTTCCTGGATATCCAGTTTATCACAGGCATGGGAGGTCTTCTGGGCAGCTGCTGCAGGTGTCCCAATACCACTGGTAAGGTCTTATAGTACTGGCCAGAGAGGGGCTGCTGCAAAGGGCTTGGTATTTCTATTTTCTCTGAAGTGAATGATCCTGAGTACTTGTCAAGGGCCCAGCTCTCCATTCTGTCCTCCTACACACCCTACCCCAGTAGGCCTGGACAGACTGAGCTTTGGCAAGAATTCTAGGTAGCTCTTTCAAAATTATCTCCAGATAATCTGGAAAATGGTTATAAAAGTTATATAGTGTGGTGGCTATTCTTGGTTGTCAACTTGACTATACCCAGAATGAACTACAATCCAGCAATGGAGGATATACCTGTAAGAGATTGTCTGCTTGGTTAGAAGTGCATGAATCCACTTCTAGTCCAGACCTTTCAGGTAGGAGGACACACCTCTAATCTGGACCTTAAGACTGGAAGACAGCACGCCTTTGGTCCAGGTCTTGAGGTAGGTAGACACTGACTTTTGATCCTAATCTTGAGGCAGAAAAACACATCTTTAATCTGGGCCACACCTTCTGCTGGAAGTCTATATAAGGACATGGAAGAAGGAAACCTTGGCCCTCGGCCTGCTTGCCTTTGCCTCGCTAGCACATCCATTCCTTTACTGGCACTGTAGCCTACTTCTTTGGGATTTCAGTATATACGGAAGACCAGCTGAGACCCAGCCTGATGGCACTGAGCAAATACTCAACTCTTGGACTTTCCATTCCCAGCTAGCCATTGTTGGATTAGTTGGACTACAGACTGTAAATCGTTCCAATGAAGTCCCTACACACCACACACACATAATATACATGTATATGTATATGTATATATGGAGAGAGAGATTAATTCCACAAGTTCTGTGGCTCTAGAGAACCCTGACTAATACATATAGACTTTATAAATGTTACTTTGGGGGAGGGCAGAGAGGTGTCTCAGTAATTAAGATCTCTGGCTACTCTTACAGAGGATCTGAGTTTGATTCTCAGCACCCACATACAGCTCACAACCATCTATAACTTTTAGTCCCAGGGAACCTGACACCCTCTTCTGGTTTCTGTGAGCATTAGGCATGCATCTGGTACACCTACATGCACACATATAGGTGGATACTTTTATACCTAACATAATATAAACAGCTTACTCCTCCACGGACTTCCGCTTGCCTCCCTCATTCCTTTCTGGTGTTTAAGGCTGTCCTTCCTAAACCTTCCACATGTGAATCTCTACAGAGAAATCTTTTTCTAGGGAACTTAACCTCGGGTACCATGTAATTGAGTTGAAGTCTAACTCTTAAATAGTGTCTCTGATTGCCGTGTTGCGTGGGAAATGCTAACCTTCGGGGCCTCGGAAGTAGAGTGCTTAGCCGTGTAGACTCTGGAAAGTATTCCAGAATGGAGTTACAATGTGGAAATGAAGTCATAACACAGTCCTCCTCCTCCTCCTTGTCTTTCCTCCTTCTCCCTGCCTCCATCCCCCATTACATCTTAGTGGCAGCTGCAGAATCTGAACACACGTCTGACTCCTACGTTCAGGCACTGTGGTGCCTCCTGTATCAAAGCAAGGGCTTTCTTACCTACTGCTCAGATGAGCTGGATGCTCCGCTGGCACTGAGGGGACCAGGCATCTTGCCTCACAAAGATGCTTCTATCCTGTGTTGGCATGCCGCCTAAGGCCCACCATTGGCAGCAGATCACTGTGTGTCTTTAGGTATGGTGAGTCCCGAGCAGACAGACCTTGGGAAATTGAAGCAGCTCCATCACTGTCCCCAAGTAGACATCTTGATGCTTCAGGCCTGCTAAATGCCTGTCAAGAAAAGTCCCTGTGTATATGAGGAGTGTAAAGCCCTCCCAGGGTTCCTATGAGAAGGAGCTCAATGTCTGCGTCTACAGCTGTAGCCTCTTAAGTGACCCCTTCGTGCCTAAGGACGTGAGACTGAAATCTCTGTTGGCAAATTAGAAGGCAATTCGAAACTTGTCAATTATTTACCTGAACATATGGAAAGAATTTTTCCCATCTTTGTTTAATCTGGTCAGAGAGCTGTATTTAGTCGCCAGGCAATGCTATGGATGAATTCTCCATGTCTCCCTGGGCATTGCTAGGTAGTATTTATGAATGAAGAAATTGGGACTTGAGGACATTTAGTCTATCACACGTCTTCACAGTGAGGAATAACACCACAGCTGGATTTCTGACCTAGTCCACCCTACCTAAAGCTGACACCTAGTCACATCCACTACTGAGGAGAAGAAAATGACAAGGAGAGCTGACCACCCACCTAGTGTCATCCATAGGCTTCCACTTCCTCAGATCTCCTTTGCTAAGTTACACTGATGTCCCCCCTCCTAGGAGAGAGTCTCATAGCATCTCCACTGGAGTGGATGTGTTTGCAGATGGTGCATTGCCTTCTTAGCCAGGGCTCTTAAATAAGATGTGAATAGTTACTCCAGGGAATCCATCCAGCACTGACACCTGCACACACACAGCTCGCACTCGGCCCGTGCTGTCTCACACACAGACGTGCATTTTCTCCCATTCTCTCCTAGCATATCTGTGGCTGCCTCTCCATAAAGGTGGTCTTGTACCATAAAGATTCCAATTCAGGAGAACACTAAACCACGCAGGGGTGTTGGCAGAAAGGCAGCACTTACTAAATAACTTTCCCATGGTCCCTTGGGCAGAGGATAGAGTAAAAGGAGGTGGGGTCCACCCGTCCTGCTGATCCTGCCGACTGCAGCTCATTCTGTTGTTACTGGGGGAAAGCTTACCCCTACAATGGCCGAGTCTGAGACAGAGAGGAGAGGAGCTTGGAAATACCTCTTGTGACACCCCTTGGAAATACCCCATTCGCCATTCGACACTACCGATCCCCCAATAAAGAGGGAAACTGAGAGCTTGGGATCTCCAAGCCCTAGACAAGGCACACAATTGCAGCATTTGCACATTGCTAAAGCCATCTTTAGCAATTGAGATGACCCCATTCCTGCCACCCGGGATTCGTGCAATTGTGACTATTTTGGAGTAAAGTCAAAGAAAAAGAAAATCCATAGCACTCACATGTGAGCATGTACACACACACGTGCGCGCACACACACACAAAAACACACACACACGTCCTGAAATGGAATGAATGGTCCATTGGCACAGAGCAGGACTCCTAACTCTATAGCACTCACGTGTGAGCATGTACACGCACACACACTCACACACACACACACACACACACACACACACACACCCATGTCCTGAAATGGAACGGATGGCCCAGTGTTTTGCATGGCACATCGCAGGACTCCTAACTCAATTCCAAGAAGTATCTTGGGTCCCAGCAGGGCTGGGAGCCAACATGAAGTATTTCTGCCTCAAATTACATCTGCAGGGGCCCTGGATGCCTCACTTTCTGATTCCATTTTTCACAAAAACAAGTCAACATCTGCCTTTTGTTATTTCTAAACCTCATTGTTTTTTAAACATTCCCAGTACACTTGGAGCGAAATAGCCTTTACTAAAAGAATGCCTCACAAGGCCTGGGCACAGCCATAGGCTTGATGAAAGCTGACACCTCTCCCCCCCCACCCTCCCCACTGCCCCCCAGAGGGGCATAAGCACCTACAGGGCAGAGTGTATCCTGAGGCCACATGTGGGGTTTTCCCCAAAGTGAGATTTCACAGTCTTGGGAATAATGCAAGTCTGAAACAGGCCATTTGTAGAGGGAGAGGATTTTACAAGGTTTGGTGGGGACAAAGGCAAGAGTCTGGCTTTTATTCCTTCCACACTCTGCCAACTATTAAGGTGCTTTGAGATGGAGTTAAAATGGACAGATAAAACTGCAACCCTTCCAAGGTGGTCTGGAATAGGCTCTCCCGATGCTGTAGGGAGGGCAGGGGGAAGAAATAGGTGGGTATTTGTTCTCTGGTTGAAAGAACTGCAAGGGAATCAGAGAGAGCCCTTCAAACTATGGGTCTTCATCAAGTGTATGCTTAGGCCTCCCAGTGGTCCCTGCATGAAGGGCCTATGGGTTACATTTTAATTTGCTTTTGATTCAGTCAAATTAATTTGAATTCTTTTGCAGCAAGTAGGTTATAATCGCTGTGGTAGGCTGTGGTGATCACAGGGAAATAGAGAAACAGCTGGCATAAGCCACAGTGAACTATACCAAGTTTCTTCTTAAGCTCTGTTGCTCATCCATAAATCTGACCTAATTTAGGTCCCCAGGAATATAGGGCGGAGCTGGTACTTTTAGATGAAAAGGTAGCTTTGAAAGGCTCCAACACTGCCTGCCTGCCGGCTTTCTCACTCCACTTGTTAGTGAGCAGAACCCGGTAGGGTATTGGAGTCAAATGAGGACCGTGGGAAGCACAGCCAGGATGCCAAGTAATGTCTGGCCGGTGAGCGCAGTAGCCATCCATGCTTGTCTCCATGGAAAGCCAGAGTGTCCATATACTGGTTTTAAAGCTTTTGTTTGCTTTGTGAACTATAACTTCATTGTGAAATCTTGACCAAACTAAACTATCCTCTAACTATTGACTCTTTCCATTGAATTTCGGAACTATTTTCCTCTCCCTCTCCCTCTCCATCTTCCTCTCCCCCTTTTCTTAAATATTCCAGGTGCCCTCTTGCCCCAAGGCCATTGAGCTTGCTATTTTCATTCCCACGATGATGCTTAGCTCTCTTCTAGAAGGCTGCCTAGCATGAGGGAGATACTCAATCAAAATATTTTGGTTTTGTCCTTCCCAGGACAAATGACTAAAGTGAAATGAGACAGAATGTTGAGTACAGGTTTTGAAGAGGAGCGTGGAAAGATGACATGATTTGATTGGGCAGTACAGGGCTCTGCCATACAATAAAAGTTCCCATCTTCTCATCTCACCAGCTTTAGTTGAGGTCTGGTCTGTAGCTAACAAAGAGGCTGCTGCACCACCAGAGCACATTATGCTCAGAAAGCAGGAAGAAAATAAAATGGAGACTAGGAAATGGCCACAAATTGTTTCCAGAAAATCTGGGTATACATTGTTAACCGTAACTTTGTCACAATAGCCACCGCGAATTGCAACACCAAACACCTCTAAGACCGAAAGAGAGGGGGTAATGGAATTCATGTGGCATGAAGGTAGATGAGATGCCTGTTTAAGGGGAGGAAGAGAATCATCTGAGGATGGAGGGGTGAGAGTGGGGGTCAGAGGGGGTGGAGGT
>NW_022196915.1:48753353-48779296 GCF_008632895.1 Mastomys coucha
AAAAAAAAAAAAAGAAAAAGAAAAGAAAAGAAAAATCCTTGCTTACAGCTGTCAGGAAGGCCTCACTGCCAGCTGTGGTAGCTTGGTGATGGGAGACTTTTATTGTGAGCCTTGACACCCGTGAGGGACAGTTAAGTTTACACTTGGCTCCTTGCCTTGCCTAAACCAGTGTTTCTCAACAAGCCTGAGTGAGCTGGGGATGTGGCAACCTTCCCGCTCCCACAGTAACGCATCGGAGCCCAGGGCATCTCTAGGGCAGACACTTATCTCTGTTTCCAAATGTCTCCCCACCATGATCATGACACTCAGCCCTCTGACTAGGGATACTTTTGGCTTGACACCTCAAGCAGAGGGTTCAATAGAGGAGAAAAGATGACAGCATAGAGCAGTCAAATGGAGTCACTGCCCCTAGAACCACATAAGTTCCCTGTGTGACAAACTGTCCTGGATCAGATGTTGGCCTCTTTGGGGCTGTGTGAGAAGGGAGGGGAGGAGAGAAGGCTGTCTTCACAGCTTTAGAACAGTGACTGTGGCCTATGCTGGGACTGTTTCTCTCATCCTTCTGGTCATCATCTCACCATCTAGTTCAAACTCAGAGACAGGTAGACTGCTTGTTGCTGGGCCCCCACTTCCAGCCTGGGACAGCATAGGGAGGACAGGCCACCCGAGGCAGAATGTACTAACGGAAGGGGCCTATCTACAGATGCCCACCAGAGCGTAAGCTAGGAAGGCACTCCTGGGCTCATTACTGACTGTCCAGGTATTCTAATCAAGGTTCCAAGGAGGCTGACCTTCTGTCGGAAGGAGAGGTTAGTGAATGCTAGGGTTGGGACAACAAGCAGTCATGTTGCTCAAAGTATTCCCATGGCTCTGAGAATGGAGGGTAGGACCCCAATCTTTGCTTTTTCAGAGACCTCTGTCCAGTTCAGGTGGCCCTGAGAAGTGTCCTCGACTTTGTCACCAGGAGCTGTTAATAGCCTAGAAAAACTTGATGGAGTGTGTGTGTGTGTGTGTGTGCGCGCGCACGCGCAAATGTTATGTCACGTGTGTGGGAGGGGGTATGTTGTGTGTGTATGTGGGAGGTGTTGGCTTGGTGTGATGACAAGAATCACCACACTGTGATCAAAGCTCTGTAAGTTATGCAGCTTGGGAGAGATTTTTATGTTCAATGTTTGATAGAGGCCAGGGAATTTCATAGAGATCAAAGACTTCAGATGCTGATAAAAGATCTCAGGTATTGAAAGGAAAAAGAGGGTGTATTCCTACCAGAGCAGGAAGGGTAAGGGGCACCCCCAGAAGTCTCAAGTATCCTTTCTTCCATTTTCTTCCTTTTGTGTGGCAACAACTGTTGGCTAATAGACAGCTACTGCTGAAGATGAGGTTGCCTGGCTGCCTGGTGACCCTGCAGCAGTGTGTTGCTACATGAGACAAAAGCCCCATGGCTGCTTCCAGTTCTGTGACTCCTTGGCCTGGCCTGTATGCCTGAGTAGTTCTCTCACTTTGGGTGGCTGAAACTGGTGCCTTCTCTTTATCAAGTCCTCTGGAAGGAACAGACAGACTCCTGTCACAGTGGTGGGAAGAGAATCTGGCGCCACTCTTTCATTCAGCTCTGGAGTCAGTGCAGAGGCTCAGCAGGCTGGTGTGGTCACTCTGCAGGCTGGCTTCAAGACAAACTCCCTAGCTCTTAGCAGAGTCTCAAGGCCTCGGACACACTGCAGATTCAGGAGGCCCCTGGGATGCTCCCAGGTGATTCTGGTAACCAGGATTTAGAACACTTTCTTAAGATTTACTTCAACCAGCTTCCCCAAGGAGCCACTGGGAAGAAGGTTTTTGATTCATCTCGCAAGCTCATACATGAGTCATTACACAGACATGTATGTCCTCTAGAAGAATGGCTAAGTTCTTCTCAACTCTGCTTATCTAAGTGGAGGCACGTGGGATTTGGATCTGACGTGTATACTTTACTGTATATTTGTGTCTTCTCCTTCCTTCCAGCTCCCATCATCCTCTAGTTCCTCCAGAGACAGACGTGCCTTTCTTGGGGCTTCCTGTATCTAGCTCAGAACTAGATACCAGGCATGTGTTCTGTACTTAGGGAGTGAAGGAAAAGGGGGAGGGAAAGGTGTGTGAAAACAGGAGAGGGAGATGGAATGAGGGAGAGAGAATGGATGGAGAGGAGCAGAGAGGAGAGGGAGGGGAAGAAAGGGAGAAAAAGAATAAGGGAACAGAGAAAAGGGGAGCAGGAGAGAGTAGGAATAGTAGGAGCAGGGATGGTGGAAAGATGGTGTGGGAGGGGTAGGCAACAGGGTGAGTAGGATGGAGGAGTGTATGGAGAGGATGAAATGGGGAAGATGGAGTGAGGAAGATGGAGTGGGGAGGATGGAGGAGGGTATGGAGAGGATGGAGTGGGGAGGATGGAGTGAGGAGGATGGAGGAGGGTATGGAGAGGATGGAGTGGGGAGGATGGAGGAGGGAATGGAGAGGATGAAATGGGGAGGATGGAGTGGGGAGGATGGAGAGGGTATGGAGAGGATGGAGTAGGGAGGATGGAGTGGAGAGGATGGGGAGGGTATGAAAAGGATGGAGTGAAGGAGAAGAGAGGAGGGAGTAGGGAGGATGGAGGAGAGAAGGAGGAAGGAATGTGTTTAGCCAAAAGATAGTAATTAGTTTCAACTGAGATTGCTTGGAATAAGTCAATGAGGCCGGCAGGGTAGGGAGTGGGGCCATAAAGGGGACAGAGTTGAGCACTGAGTGTTACTACTTTCGCTGTGTCTCCTCAAAGTTGTATGGCCTTGTGCAGAGAGCTCACACCACCACTCCTACTGTCCTGGTTTTCCTCTGGCCTGTTTGCTACTTTTAGAGTGTCCTTTGCACAGACTGCCAGCTATGGTGCCGAGAAGTTTTATTAAAATTGCTCACTTACATTTAGCTTTGCTTTTAAGTAAAACCCACAACAACCTTGAGACCAATATGCTTTGGAGACAACTGTCCTGACAGCCACCTGTGGTAGTATTTATTCTGTCGGTTCTAATGGTTGGTGTGGAAAAACGGCTGGGCAGCTACAAAGATTGATGACTGAGTAGGACAGTTCCCACATGACTGGGAATGAGTGGCAGAAACAGGAAGATCTGGCACAAGGGCCCCAGCCCTCTGCTGACTCCATTTCTGAGATAGGTTCCCCTTTTTGCATCTAGAGTCAAGGGACATGAGACACAGTGAGGAACCTTTACATTCTGGCAGTCTAGGGGTTGTGAACAGTGACTGACATCCTGGGTGACTCCTCAACCAGCCAGGGGCAGATGAGGTTGAGGTTCATATGGTATTGCAAGAGTATTGCTGTGGTTGCCCCCCTTTAATGAATGAAAGACAATGTTGCAAACCCAGGGAAATGGAGTCACATACAAGACAAGAATCTACAGACAACTCAGAATTTTTTTTCTGTCAACTCTATAAATATCTAGATTCCTACTTATTTAGAGTCTTCGTTACTGGTCTCTGGCTCTGAGGAGAGACTATAACCAAGGCAATGTATAAGGAAATCATTTAATTGGGGGGCTTGCTTCTAGTTAGTCCATTATTATCATGGTGATGTCTATGGTGGGAGGGAGGTAGGCATGGTGCTGGAGAGGTAGAAGGGACCTCACATGGAGGTTAGATATCACCAGTTCAGAGTTAAGATGGCTTCAATAAGATAGATGAGGTCCTGCATCAGTTACTGGAGAAGGCTCAGAGGAACTAACCCCAGTTCAAGAGAAAGGTGTTGCTCTCTCTCGGCTACCTAATAATCTTTCAAAGGCCCTGTCTCCTCCCAGTCTTGCCAGAATGCAATCAAACTTCATCATGAGTTTCAGAGAAAACAACCCATACTCAAAATGTAGTATTATCCCTGCTTGGTTTTGCTTCCTCTAGAGCTGGTATTTATCAGGCTCCTACTGAATACCTGAGATCCCCAGAATGGACTGAGCAGACAAGTGTAGAGGCTACAGGAGCCTATTGTCTCTGATCTTTAGGACTGAAACATGACACTGTGGCAATAGGGTGGCTGAGACAAATGAATCGTACCTCACTAATGCCTTACCAGCACTGTCGAACATTCTCCTAGAAAAACAAAACAAAACAAACAAAAAACAAAAAAACAAAAAAACCTCTCTGAACAGCAGAATACCAAATGAGTAGAATTTTACTAAGGAAAACATAGAATTGTGGTGACCGATTCTAGCACGTGATTTCATCTTACATAGAACCAATTACAGAATCGCAATGCCACCTACCTCTAGCTAGCCAACATCAACTGTCCAGCACAGCAGAGGTTTCAGTCCAGTGGCGCTGCTCTCTTGTTAATCAGAGCTGTCCTTCAGCTCCAGCTGACCAGCGCCACAGACTCCCATTCAAAACCATCATCTATACAGCCCTGAGAGTGCCTCTGCTGCCTACCAGAAGGCTGCAAACTCCTCCATCATCTGCACTGCTCTCAGCATTATCTTCCCAGATCTGACAGAACAGCCCCTTACACTCCAAGTACAGCTTTTCCAGCCCAAAGTTCCAAAGACCTCCACAGTCCTCCCAAAATAACAAGGTCCAATCTGTCACAGCCCACTCCCTGGTGCTGCTTTCTGCCCTAGTTTGTTTCCTATTGCTGTGATAAACATTATGACCAAAAGCAACCTGGGTGGAAAGTGGTTCCTTTATCTTTCAGTGTATAGCCCATCATCCCGGAAGTCAGGGCAGGAGCTCAAGGCTCCTGTACAACAGCCTGTAGGCACAAACTGAGGCAGAGGTCGTGGAGGAGAGCTGCTTACTGGCTTGCTCTTCATGGCTTGCTCGGCCTGTTCTATCATACAACCCAGGACCATGTGTCCAGAGGTGTCCCTTCCACATCAGTCGTTAATGAGGAAAATGTCCTATGACTTGCCTACAAGCCAGTGTATGTAGTAGAGACACTTTCTCAGTTGAGGTTCCCTCTCCCTGAATGACCTGAGCTTCTGTCAAGTTTGCAAAAACTAAACAGTGCATGGTGAAACAAGGGGTGAGATCATTTCGAGTCTTGGGTGCCTTCCCTACAAGCTCCGTTGGTTCTTTCCAGAGTGGATAAGTTCCCGTAGGAACTTTAAAAGTGGGTCCTTTAAAAGTGGCATTGATGCTGTTTTCTTCTGCATTTTGTATCCACCCTAGTGCTGCTTCGGCTCCCCAGAAGCTCAGCAGACATTTCATGCTCTTAGATTGCCTATTCTCCAGAGTGTGAGTCAACATAAAACCACATTCTTTACAAGGCAGTAAGATTCCAATGTTCTCTTATAGAACGTGCTGGGGGCAGGGAGTAGAGATGTTAGGTGGGACATCTCAAGGGTGCCCGTCATGTACCACAACCCTATAAAGGGCCTCTCACAAATATCTGAAGGAGGGTAGGGTAGCCATTTAGATTGAAGCATGAGCTGCACAGATCATATTTTGGTTGAAATAAACAGATTGGCATCCTCATGATTTGAAGGCACGAACAGCGCATCTCAGATCACACCAGTTCTGGCCATGTTCCACAAACTAGATACAGTCGGAGTCACACTTCCAAATACAGTTACTGGTGTTCTGACATAGGAAGGTGCCATGGGGGTTTATACTTACGGTGGCTCACACCTGACATCCTAGAGCTTAGGAGTAGAGTCAGGAGCATTATGAGTTTGGGGCTAGCCAAAGAGTCAGTTCTAAGCCAGGCTAGTCTACCTGCTGAGGCTATCTACAAAGATAAAAGGCTAGAGGTAAAGCTCAATGGAAGAGTCATTGCCTAGCATTCTAGAGGTCCTGGGTTCAATCCTCAGCACAGGCAAGTGAAAACAAAAAAATAAACACTCAAAAGAAAAGAAAACAAAGAGGAAGAACCAAAGTGAATTACTCTTAACCTCATGGCTAAAATCTGAAACTAAAAATGTTTTCAATACTTTGAACACTAGCAAATAAAAATGTTATACTACATTAGAAGTTAGTGGGGGAAATTAACCACAGGGATTGAGTACGAGTCTTTGTCAGTGTTAAGGTAATACCTAGAGTGCCTTGTTTGTGTCTGCTGGCCTTCTAACAGCAATGTGCAGTCATAGTCTCAGAGAGTCATCATGGAATAATGATCCTTATCAAATGATCAAAGACAAAAATAGTGCTAAATAAAAGAACCCTCTGGCAGTGCACTGAATGAAGTCAGTGGGATACATGTGCTCGTGCACATGCCCCTCCCCCAGGGGGTTGTTTCTCCAGTGGTTGTGCTTTATGTCCTTTCTGGATTAAGACACAATGTGGGATGGATGTGGTGTCACCTTTTATCTCAGCAATTGGGAGGCAGAGCCAGGTGGATCTCTATGAGTTTGTGGTCAGATAGGGCTATTCAGTGAGAGAAAGGCAAAGAGACAGACAGAAACAGACACACACATACACACACACACACACACACAAAGAGAGAGAGAGAGAGAGAGAAGAGAGAGAGAAACAGAAAATAGCCCATGTTTTAATTAATTCTCTTCTATTCAAATTAAGTTCAAATTTGTTTTGTGGAGCATATCAAACTGTATTTTTTTTCATGTGGCCACTCCTCTGAAAGCTAGCATACTTCTGCTTTATCCACTCTTATCACTGTGATAATGAATAACTGCCTATGCCATTTTCAAACCACTCTCACGTGTCTCCTGGCCATGCTCTGGCCAGTCACCATTGGGTGGTAACTGAAGCAAAGGTGAGGCTATGGTAAAAGCTTCTAGTCCCTGACTGACTTTCACTTTGCTGCTTAAATGTGAGTAACTCCAGGGTTTGGGGAGGCATTGACATTCTCTACACGTGGCTTTCATTTCCATGTTCAGGGTAATCGACTACTCCTGTTTGCATGGGACATGATCCAGGAAGTATGCGTCCAACTGTTTTAAACGACAAAAATGCCAAAAGAGCCACACGTCCTTTCAGAGACTGGCTCTGAGTTTATCTAGCTGAAGAGAAGTGGGGGGATAAATCTTACCTGTCGCTATGTGCTCAGCTAAGCTGGAAGACAGGCTCCTCCAGCCTTCATCCATAGTCTTAGAATTAAGAAGGTAATTGACTGAGACCAGGTCTGGCCACAGGTTCTCTGTGGCCTCTCTCAACCTGGAACCTCTGAGACATAAGCAGGAGAAATTTTACAGCCCGATGCTGAGGAGTTTGCTAATCTGACAAGGAATCAAGGTTCACCGAACTCTTAAATACAGTGGTTTGTTTTTTTTTTTTTTAGAATATAGCCAAGCTAGAATGAGCCAAGTACAGACATCACTGCCTGCAAGTTCACTGGCCCTCCACCACAGTTCCCTCTCTTGGTCCACCCCACACTCATTTGCTACATTTCTCTTCTATTTTTTTTGTTAAAGCTTTCCTTATTGCCATTAGAAGGTACACAAGAAAAACATTCAGAGTTTCAGTGGAATTAAAAACAAGTCTTACGGTAGAATTTACAGCGAGCCCCACGCTGAACATCGACTGGTTTCTACACAGCTTGCAAGCCTTGCTCCCAGTCCCTCCAGAGTGGATTTGTGAGCAGCAAGGGACTGTATTCTCTGCATGGGATTTTGCTTCTGGGCTAGGGTTGACTGCAAGTTTGTTGGAATGAACGCTACATTTTGTTTTGTTTTGGCCATACGGGACTTCTGCAGAGAGCCTTTCACTCACCATGTGCTGTGAGGGGAATGAAAAGTGTTTGTAGAATGCTTCTTTCCCGCTGAGAAGCACAAGTGACTCTCAAGCCTGTCTGGGGTGAAATAAGCAGCCATGTTTGAGCACATTAACTTGCGAGGGATACTCAGTGCTGAGGTTCTTAGAGCCCAGGGGGAGGAACTTTATCCGAATCTCAGCCTTACCACAAACTCTTTGTAGGACTGTGGGCAAACGGCCAACACCCATATACTCTGGACCTCAATTACGTAAACTTCAGGTGCTCCCACTTTCGGCATGATGATAGGCTCTCTAGCGGGCTTCTGTTCTGACAGCACAGAGGGGCTGGTCTTGCCCTCCAATGGACCTGTGGAGCAGGCCTTTGCTTCTGTAACACTCGACCCTGGATTCTGGTGGTCCTACTTTAGACCTCACAATATTTGACAGCTAAAATTTTCCTGGCGAATCTGCTTCCCTGTGGTTCCTTACTGAAATCGGAGTGCATTTCCTATCTATTTAGGTTGTCTGTTCAGCGTCTACTCCCACGCTAGGATCATATTAGGCTCCTGACACTGAAAAAAAGTAAAAAACACGAGAGTAAACCTAGTGTTTGATGGATGTTTTCTGCGGAGGCTAGGCAGGGATCTGGATTTCTTTACTCAAAGATCTGTCTTCCTTGTAGTTGACCTTTCATTTTCCTCGAGGGTAAGAGTAAAAAGTGATACTAAATGAGACGATAGTACCGGAGATATGATCTCATTCTCATCATACCTTTTTTTGCCCCGCTTGTCCAGTTCCTTGATTTTTAATGATGGTGCTGTGAGCCTGCTACTCTTCCTTGTCCTTCAAGGAACCCTGCCTCTGGTGGCTTCGGAGAGAAGTCTCAGCCCAGCCTAGGAGAAAGACGAGGGAGAGCGGGGACTGGGAACGTTTCTCAGGAGTTCTGACAACTGTATCAGAAGGTGCAGTGTATAATTCTTAGATGAATGTTGATGCTTGCCCTCTGATCCTGGAAGCCCAGCTGCTGCTCCACAGTGGCAAAGAGGCTTGTGCATCTAAGTTAGGCATGTGGTACTAAAGGCTTATGCCTGGAGCAATGTATTGCCTCTGCCTGCTTCAGCCTAGCCTGCTTCAGAACAGAGCTTAGAATCCAAGAGTCAAAATTATCCTATAGAACAGGGGACTGTTTTCAAGACACAGGGGAGTATGCTGGGGGGACAGGGCAACTAAAGGGATAGAAACAGGCCCAGGAAGAAAGAGGGCCATTTTAGGATCAGCAGGGGGAAGACCTCCAGCCGTTGTCTGGACATACGAACCTGGCTGAAAATGAAAATAGGTAGAAATTGAAAACATGCACGTGTGTCTACAGCCCAAGTCAGACTTATGAGAGAATGCACTGTGTTTAAGGGCCTTGGAAAATGACTTAGGGACCTTGAAGAAATGACTCAGGGCATTTGAGTTTCGTGAAGCTGGAACTCTGCAGATCCTGACTGGACTCCCTGTCAGTGGGAGAAGAATTCAAGCATAGGGTGCAGCCCAGCCGTCTGACAGAAGAGAGGACTGTGAGGGACAAGACACCACACTGTGAAGTCAAACACCAGAGAGTTCTGTGTAGTGCTGGCTGCTGGCTGCTGAGGAGAGTGAAAGCCATTCGTCTGAAGGATTGCATCTCTGGCTTCCCTGGGGCTTGTGGAAGCCAGGAGAGGAGTATTTGAGGATGAGGCTCCCTTTCCCGCCATCTTTTAAGTTTTGTATTATAGAGAATATAAACTATGCATAAAAATAAACACAATAATCGAATAGACTCCTTTGTACCTATCAACTATTTTTAACAATTATAAACCCACAATCTTTCTTACAGGCATTACATAATTTTATCTAAAATAGTCCATGCTGCATTTCTAAAACATAAATACTGTCTAGGCAGGAGAGCTGGCTCAGCCCTTAACAGCACACACTGCTCTTACAAAGACCCCAAGGGCAGTTCCCAGCATACACATCCAGCAACTCACTCTAGCCTGTGACTCCAGCTCCCAGGATCCAAAGCCTCGAAGAGCACCTGTACACCCATGTACATTGTGTATGCCCAAACACTTACACAGAACTAAAAATAAAATAAATATCAAGACAACTCTTTAACAGGACTTCTTTTCTATTGCCTGTAGTGTTGCCAAGCATCAAGTAAGCACTCAACTTTGCAACCCTTTCCATCTGAAGAATGTGGTTTCTGTAGAACTCTACCCTCCCCCCAACCCCATCCCAAGCAGGTTCCCCAGCTAGGAAAGATGCACCCGCCATCAGGTATTTCTCTGTAGTAAGGCAGCATACATATGGGGAACAGAAAGGGTGACACCTAAATAGGAGGCAAGCACATTGGCAATAGAAAGAGAAAGTAACCAGCAAATCCCTAATTCTGGATGATGCCCAGAGGAGCTGGGCCTAGAGCCAGGAGCCGGAACACGATTCCATTGTCACCGGCAGATGACAGATTTAGAAACAGACAGAGGATCCTCTTATCATGAGGAACGCTGTCAGCTGAGGCCATTCACACTTCAAAAGGACAATCAGCCCAAAGTGAGCTGGGGGTATTAAACATGATTTTTCTTAACTTGAATGACCCCTTCTCCCTACATTAAGCTGCCTATTTAGATCATTTAAACCGTGCGGCAGCAAATTGAAAACACGGGCTTTCTGAGCTGTGTATTTTCTTTCTCATGTTGGAACACTTCCCTAGAGAACCCCAGGTCTTATGATCATGGCAAAGAAAGCCCCACATGACTTTCTGATTAAGCGCTTCGTGATGTGCACGTACAAGTTGATGAATCAATTTTTTTTCCCCTTTCTTTCTTGGCTAAAGTGCAGCATCTGCTTCTAAGGAACACATTACGTTGCCACTTCTCTGTCAGCTGCTTGATCTGTTTGTCAACAAAACAGAGTGCAAACGGATTGTATTTCCACAAAGGTAATCTCATCTCAAAGCAGCTTGTCCTTAGATTGTACACAGCATCACCATGACCCCAGATGGCATTATCTATTTGCCTGATTGTTAGACGGGGCTCTCTGCAGTCTCAAGTCACTGAAGGACTCAAATATGTCTCTTCCCTAGTGCTTGTGTGGAGGAACTTATGCTCTCTGCTTTGAGGGCTGGACTGGATAACTTCACAGGCCAACTTTTAGATATTTGTATTCACTGACTGATTTAAAATACAGACCACATACCAAAACGGTCACTATTTGCTTTAATATCAGTAATCCTGATTTGATCAAAAAATATTCACAAGGATTTTTCCCCAAGTTTGTGTATGTTTTTGCCATTTCTTTGAATTAATGCATTACATCAAAGTGTCTAGGTTTTTTTTTTTCCTTTTTTAAAGAAGCTTTGTTATAATTTCCTTTGACCTCTTTTATGTGCATCCAAGAAAAAACCCATAAGCAGCAGCTGTCTGTGTTCTGGGCCCGAGGGACCGCCTTGGGGCTCTGTGGAGGCACTGCAGTTCCCACCACAGATTCCCTGGAGAGAGAGGCTGCAGCTTCCCCTTCAGGTTCCCAGCCATCAACCTTCCCCACGAGTAAGCCAAGTATCTCAGACGAAATTAGATAATGGAGCCGACCTTACTCTTCCACTTCCAAACTTCCTTGGCTTTCTTCTGATGAAAACATGAAACAGATAGCTCTGTGGGTAGGTGACCTTCAGTTCAGAAAAGAGCACCAAAGATATTTTAAGAAGAGGTCATTTGGCCAAAAAAAAAGGGGGGGCGGGGTGGATATTCACTGACAAAAATCTTGTCTAATTAAACTTTTTTTTCCCCCTTAGAAGGCAAAGGTCGAAAAACAAGACTTCTGGTCCAGACATTACAAAGACAAGAAAGCCTAATTGTCTCCCGAATCCTGTGAAGGGAGACTGTTGGCCTTTGAAGCCACTGAGCAGTAGCAAATGATGGAGCCAGCCTGTCCTTCCCCCTTTGAATAGCTTCTCTGAAGGTCCTGTCTGACTTCCTGATGGCAGACTGTCTGATGAGGGGAGTCATTGGTATGGTCTGGGGAGCAGTGACTCTTTTCAGAATCACGCAAACTTCATGGGACGGCTTGATAGTGTACTAGTTGGCAGATCTCCACATTCATACCCAGCTCCACTCAGAATTGATTTTTTTCCCCCAGTAATTTGCTGAAACTCACTGAGCGCAGGGGGCAAGTCGAGATGTCTGAGTGAGCTTCTGAGGCGACGAGAGTACAGTGCTGGGCCTGTGTCACAATGGTGAGTGCTCACACCTCAGCAGCAACAGGCCTCTGCAGATGAAGGTGTTAGACTTAGAAAGAAATAGTGACTTTTCATTTTATAGATCACTTGGGATTGTTTTCAAAGTGAGAAAGGCACGGAGGGCTGTGTGCTACCATCCAGTCCAGTTTTAACTTCCTTACCGAGACTATAGAAAGCAGGGCTAGTGAGGTGGCTCAGCAAACAGAGGCTTTTCCTGTTTCCACTCAAGTCCATTTCAGGATAGTAAGGTGGAACTGAGATTTAAAATGAAAAGCCTGGAGAAGTCTCAGTGGATAAAGGTCCGTGTTACCAAACTCAGTAACCTGAGTTCAGTCCCTAGAACCCTTGTGGTGGAAAGGGAAACACTGACTTCTTCAAGTTGTCCTATATGTCACCTTCAAGTTGTCCAATATGCCACCTCCATGGGAATAAATAATGTAAAGACTTGCCAAAGACTCTGGAGATGGGGGTTAGTCAAAGCAAGTTCAATATGTCTGAAAACTTGACTCCCATGATGAATCTCGTGTCACTCGGGCAACCATGGATACAGGAGACATTTCCATTTCTTATATTAACCTCCTGGTATGTTTAATGCTTGTGTAACACAACACTATGGCAAGTAGACGTTTTGGAGGTTTGGATGTGCCAACTCTTAACAGAAGAAAGCAGAGCATAGGATGACAAGGAGAATGCTCAGATAAGTTGAGCGGCAGTGCCATCCCTCTGGCTATCTACATTTCAGTTGTATGCTCAGGTCTTCAGTCGCACAAGCCTCAGGACAAGCATTTGATAGCCACCACATTACAGGTTTCTACTGGCATAGGCAGTACTTGTTACTACCAAAAGGCACTGGAGATCCCTGAGTTCTTCACTTTCCTCTTGACCATTTTGTTGTCCTAACCTGAGAGGTGAGGAAGCAAAACCACAACATCTCTAGGGTAACCCCACTTCTGAGGTTTTCATCTCACAGACTTCTCTGATCCCTGGGAGTGACACTGTAAGGCCCTGAATGATGAAAGGCAGCCTTGAAGACAGAAGGGCTTGGATGCAGCCCTGTGCCTTTAATGACAGCTGTGCGACCCAGGAAGTTCACTCCACAATGTTGTCTGCTTAAATCATTCATTGACCTACTTTGCTCTCAAACTCAAAAAGGCTACTAATTCTGAACTAAGATTTCAGTAAGGTTTGCTGATAAGGTAAACTCGGCTGACTTGAGTATTGTAGAGTGTAAGCTAGTTTTTGATCAAAGTACTATCACACGTTGGCAACTGATGCTGCATAAAACATCCAGGTTCAGACTCATGATTACCACGTATTGTGAACTACGGGACTTTTCCTGAACTTAACAAAGCTTTCTACTCTTACAGAACAGAAAGCCTTCCCCCCATCCCTCACATATAAGTGTATAAAGCTCAGGCACAGAGAGAGCATATGTTCTACAGAGACTCGGGCAAATGTCCGAAAGCATAGAGCTGGGGTCAGCTGGAACACCACCGTACATTACACTGGCACCCAAAGGTTTGAAAGCTGTGTGCTTTGCAAAAATTAAAATCTTGTTGTTCAATGCTGAAGGATCACCATTGTTTTCAAAATGCCATGTTTTGTCAGGAGTTTCCAAGACATGAATATAGTAGACATTGGGAATGCAGTTAGCAGTGTGCATTGCAAATACAGCCATGGAACTCATTCGCCCTCCCACAGAACTCCATGGAGTTGTGCAAGACTTGAAGAAAGCAGCTTAGACCTTGGCGGAGATCTTGACTGCTCATCTCTCACTTGGCACTCACTAGTGTGTCAGGGGCAGGGGGATCCAACACTGGACACTATTCAGGGCATGTGACATCATTGGGCAACCTACCAGATATACAGCTGGCGCTTAGTCAACCTCAGTGACCAAAGGGCATCTGGAGATGATCAATGGGGAGGATAGGGTGGAATGAGGTTGCTTTCTGATATCAGCTGGAGCAATACTGAGCCAATACTTTGAAGTGCTCATCGTTCTTGGGCGTTAGATGCTACACTCTATGCCTATTGGCCAAGATTGCTAAAATGAATAGCCTGCTGTCCGCACTGTATGAAAGAAAGCCGCCTTCCCAGGTGCCTCATAATGAGTCTCAGCTTTGATCTTACAGTTTGTAGCTGGGCTCTTATCTACATAGGAAGCCACTCTGACCACACCACTCATCAAGTGGATGTTTTAGCCATGGAAGGAACTGGGACCTACACTGTCCTACTGTACCTATGAGTAGAACATGGCCCTCCCACTGTATATGAAAGAGTCCTACTCTAGCCAAAGCATTCCACATTGAGAATTTAATAGTAGATGCACTGTTTGATTTCCCATGGTTAAAATACAAAAAGCATTCTCCTGCTTCCTCTACACAATCGGTTATGGCCTTGATGTTTCACCAGATCTTTTCTATAGTGAACCATGGTTCCTTCTGTACGAATTATGATATTGAGTGTAACACAGAGAACATCACAAATCATTTTTATTTTGCTGCAGTTATTTCACTGGAAAAAAAACTAGGCTTTTCTCATCTCATTCCCTAAAATTTACCATTTCTTTTTTTTAGCGGCCATTGGAAATTTCTAGTTGGTGGCCTATCCCCACAATAAAGAAACCAAACAAACATGCAAAACTGTCAAGGAAAATTCTTTTCTGGGTTGCAAATGGCTAAGGTTAATACACAAGATCCTCTGTGTAAGAGTTCTTCCCACCAAGTGCTTTGCAAAGGACGGGAACAATAGCATGTTCTCTCCAAGAAAGGCATTAGTGCTGTCAGATGGCCGAAAGGGAGATCTGCTGACTTGACAAACTGTGACGACTTTTTACAGCTCGTGAAACTGTCTTCTTAAGAGCCGTGTTCCAGGATCTTAAGTTTATTGCACTCACAACCTTAGAAATGTCGTCTTTTGGAGAGATGAGACACCTCAATGAGAAAAGACAAGATTAATAGCAGAGCCTTGCCCAACACTAAGCATGTTAGCATTTATGTTGCCAAACAGAGGAGAAAATGGAGATGAAATCTTCTGAAGCCAGGAGCTGGGGAGCTGCACCATCCATCAACATAGATAACCCCCAACCCCACTTCATTTCTTATCGAGGTCTGTGCGTCTGCTCTTTTGTAAACTGATAGTTAATGGGCTCAGTTGGATAAAGGCTTTACTCCTTAGTAGACAGAGACTTGGGACACACCACTTATTAATTTCTACAAATCCTTGGTCCTTCTTATGCGAACCTTCTCCCTGGAAACTGGAGTAACCAGCCAACCAAACAATTCCTGTTGAGTCACACAAAGTCACTCCTTTACTGAAAACTGTCTGGGAGAGGGGAGTTGGTGATGTGGTTTGACGATGGAGAATGTTCGGAAACCTCCAGTGGGTGACCATGCCATTCAGAGTATAAGTTATAATCCTGATAGTGGCTCCCCAGAGAGACCCCACAGGGTCTGCTACCCATCGTCCCAGCTGAGCTTTCCCACTCTGAAGCTCTCCTGCAGGGGGCACACTATCATTCTTTCAACTTCTGCGAGACCTGGACCCCTAACTCTGAGAGCCTTTGCTGGCCTCTCCTATCAGCCAGGAATTCTATCAACCAAAACGACAACCTTCCCTCCAGGATCTTTCCCCTTCTACTACTGTGCTTTCTGGCATAGTTCTACCTGTTTTGTTCCCTTGCAATCAATGCTCACCTCCTGCCTTACTACTCCTGACAGAGTATTTATAAAGAGAGAGGTGGCTTTTCTCTTCAGTGTTGTGTCTCAAGCTCCCAGAACAGTGCCTGACACAGGTGGACACTGAATATGTGTGTTGAGTACATGCATACTAAATACAACATGATCAAACGCCTTCACTGCCTGGAGAATGCGCACACCTAGCATCTTACTCCACCCACAGTGCCAGATGCTAGGAGGACCATCAAGAGGTTTTTGTGTGCTTTTATTTCTCAAAACAGGGGAACTTCTCTTTGTAGTAGAATGCTAACCCATAATGTTGAAGGAATGGAAGGATTCAGGAAGCACCAATCTTCACCCCACAATGAAATAATTGATTCTGGCTTCTGCTCACCACTATATGGTACAACTGGAAGGTGAGCAATGAGCAAAGAATATAGATCTGAGGGAGACTGACAGATCAGTCCACACACTTCTTGCTTGTCAGTCATATGTGGTGGTTGGAGGGAGGGGATAGGGAAGGAATGAAGACAAGCGAGAAAAGAGGAAGGAGGGAAGGGAGAGAAGAGAAGGAAGGAAGGGGACCCTGTCCCAGTGTCCTCACCTGCTGCTTCAGCTGCTTAGGAAAGAAAGGTAAAAGATGGAGATGCTTTCTGAACACTCATTTACCTATCCTCAGTGCCCCAAATCTAGGGCCCCAAAGCTTCTTCAGGACACATGACAGGTGGTCCAGAAGGATCACCTGATCTCTGTAGCAGTCAGTGGTCTTTATGGTGACCAGCAGCTTCTCGCTGAGCTTCCCAGAGCCTTCCTGCCCAGAGCCTTCCTGCCCAGAGCCTTCCTTCTCAGAGCCTTCCTCCTGCTTCTTTCAATCCAAGACAATTCAGTTATCACTGTCTGCGAGGAAAGGAACGAGGAATGAGCAGCCACATCAATCCATCTCCTCAAGTCCCTACCAGCCCCCCATTCCTCACTTTCATCACTTGGCAGACCTCTGTGGGAGCCCCTATGGAAGAGGAAGCTTCAGTCACTGCTCGGTGACCCTGTGATCTCCCAGAGTATACTTGTAGCTATAGAACCATCATCAGGCATTAGACCTCTGCAAAGAGGAAGAACACAGAAGTCAGGGTTACATGACTGAGACTGGGAAACCAGGAATTCACTACTCCTAGGGTGTGTTCCCCTGGGATGTCTGTGAGGAGATCCCTGGAAGCATCCAGCTATGTTCTATCTACTCCTTTCAGAGGCAAAATGAACCTACCTCCCAGTGTCTGTGAGAAGTTGATCACCTGGAGTAAGTTCTAGGCAAGTCTTGTGAGCTGCTGTGCCCACACAGCAGGGGAACTTGCTTGTAAGTGATACCACTTTAAAAACAAGCGTACGAAAGCACAATAACATCCCCCAGCATGGTAGAGTTAGCTTGCTGAGCCCCACATAGAAGGACCTCACTACCCACCATCTTTTTGAAGCCAGCCTTGGGGAGCCCTCCTGGATTTGCCAGGCTGGCTTTCTCTTAGGAAATCTACAGATAACTTGAAATAAAGGAAAATATATGGTTGCTTTACGGGTTTGAATTGGCTGGTGTTGAAGAAGACGGACTGTGGGAGAGTGGAATATGTTTCCGCAAAATGTGAAGGATTGTTGATGGGAAGGCCATTAAGAGCAAGCAGATGCAGCTGAGCGCTCTGTCCCTAAGACAGTAATGACAACAAGCGAAAGGTAGCCAGCTCCCTTCACCATCCCTAGTTCTTTTAACCCCTGCCTTGCTGTAGAGAGAATCTCTTGTGTACTATATGGAAACACCACCTGCCAATTAAAATGCTGTTGGCCTATCTAGGTTAGGTAGAAAATAGGAGGTGGGAGTTCTGGAAAGGAGAGGGGATTCTGGGATCAAGTCAGGCATGGGAGGCAATTCACCCTGAATGCTGATGGAGATGTAAGTAGCCAAGTGGCAGGACTTAGAATAAGAATATTGAGTTAGAAGCTAGTGGGAACAAGCCAAAGCTTTTAGCCTAGGCATTTATTCATAAAAAAATCCAGTCTCAGAGTCATTATCTCTGGAACTTGAGCACAGGTGGAACAGCTCGAGGTTACACCTCACTTCATTTTCTATTCTTAAAACTGAAACCACATGGGGAGGAATTTACAAAAATCAGAGGCTTATTTTATCCACAGCTCTACAAGCTGTGAAGTCTAAGAGCTTGGTGCTGTCAACTGGGGAGGGCCTTCCAGCTCCATCATACCATGATCAACCCCCCATGTGGAGTTCCAGAGAGACTTCTTTTTTAATCACCATGCAATCTCAGCATACACATTAACCCATTGGCCCCTATCTTGGAGAGCTTGGACACTTCACTTCTCAAAGGTCCTACATCTCAAATACCACAAACATGTGACTTTGCAGATTAAGTTCCTAACACTTGAAATTTGAGGGACACAGCTGGCACTTGAGGACAGTTTCGAACCCTTGCTGGCCCAGTGATCTGTCTTGGCAAGCTTTACCAGTTAACCTTTGCTGCCAGTTAACTCCCCCAAGTTGCTGAACTAGAATCTCTTCTCTTCCTTTGTCTAAATTTGTACTGTTCCTTGACGAAGATGACATCTAAGCTGAAATCCAATGCCTCCTTTAAGAGTGTCAGGGGTGGAGTTGTTGTAAGACTTGAAGGGCAGAGAGGATTGGGGTCAGTGCCATCAGGTAACACCACCGCTGTGTTCATAAATTTGTGGCTCCCAAGGCTGCCACACAAGATTAAACCAATCATCCTTCCTAAGGCCCCACCCCTAGCTGAGGAGCTATTGACAGTTGGTAGTTGCTAAGGGAGACAGAGCTAGTTTTCTTTAGCAGAGTGGTCCCTGGGAGGTTGACCATGCTCTAGTGGATGGTCCCACATCTGTGCGTATATGGGCAGCACAAATGAAGCTCAGTTGATTAATTTAAAAACAAATTTAAAAAAGAGATACGAAGTTAGGAAGGGGCCAGATTTGGGGGGGTGAGCATCCCAGAGGAGTTGGCAGGGTAAATGAAGTCAGTGAAGATGCTTAACTTAAAATACATTGTGTGTGTGATTGTGTAAAATTCTCAAATAATTAATTGAATAATATACTAAAACATCTATCTCATTCTGTGGGTAGACTTGGTGTACACACACACACACACATACACAGTCTATGTTTATATATATCTGTTAAGGGTTTCTCCCAACAAAGACTCAATAATTATTTTTTCCCTTATAGGGTGAAGATTGAAGTTGGTATTTCTGATTATGTCATGACAGGAGGGGTGCCCATAGCTCTTGGTTCATTTTCTCTTCCTTTTTGAGACTAGGGACCCTAGTGCAAAGTATGTGGATTCTGTACTTTTGGAGTAGATTTCTAGGCATGCACTATATCTTAAGTACTAACTCAGGTTGTCAATTGATGTCCCTTTGGATTCATTAAGTTTATGCTATGTGATATTCCTCCTGGAAGGATATACTGGGAAACCTAGGTGATGAGGTTGTGGTAGCCACTGAGTCCTGTGAGAGGTTAGGGTGCAAGGATCTAACAGATGGCATTTCCTATGAGGTTCCACCATTTCAATCACAAGGCAGCACCAGCAGACCTGTTCAGAGCAGAAAAATCAAGAGTCAGCACGGGAGGAAAGTAGTGAGAACAAGAAGTTCTAACTGAGACAATCCCTGGACCTTGGGTGTCCTCAGAAAGACTTGCATCTGCTTTCCATTGCCTTCATCCTGAATGGGTGGATTGGTACAAGAAAACTTGCTTCTGTGGAGACCCAACACCAGTCTTGAGGACCCGCCCGAGCCTGGGGGAATATACAAACAGACAATGGCACAACCTATACGTTAGTCTGTTTTTGTTATTAACCACAAGTCTGAGGCAGTCTGACTTTAAGAGGAAATAAAGTTTATCTTGTTTTCTTTGGGGAGGTCTAAAAATGTGCGCTGATGTCAGTTTAATCTCTGGCGAGAGTCCTGTGTGTGTGTGTGTGTGTGTGTGTGTGTGTGTGTGTGGCCACATAGCCAAATTGGAGCTGAGAGCCAGTCAAGGTCCTGTCTGCTCTTGTAAGAACTCTTTCTCATGATAGCTTACTCTAGCTTCCTTTTTTGAGGTCAACATATCCAGGCACTCAAGGATTTCCCTCTGGGTTCCATTCCATAAAGGCTATGCCAAGCTTAGGGACAGATTTTCAAAACATGAATTTTCAGGGCACACAATACTTCAACTATAACAGCAGATATACCAAAGTTCTCTTAGCTCCAATCTCTGTAGAAAGTGACCTAGGATAATTAGGATTTGGTCAGTGACTATAGGTTAGAAACTGAGGAGCATTCAGAGGGTCAATAAGATTCCCCAGATGACACAGAATGCACTCCATTTATATTGCCCATTTCAAGCTACCTCATGCCATTGACCTCCAAACCAGGACACATCTGAAGATTTCCTCTTTCTCACCATGGAGCCTCCTGACCCCTCCCACCGCCTATAAGCCTCTTGCTAAGTGCAAGCTTAATCACCTGTTAGCACACATTTGTGGTGTCTGTTTCCACTACGTCTAAAACTACAGTAGACACATGAGGATTTATTGCTCCAACAAATACCTCAGAATCTACATTCCTGAGGGTGCTGCATCTTTAAGTGGCCTCTTTAGTGAGCTGAAGGGCACTCCAGTGACATGGTCTTACACACACACACACACACACACACACACACACACACTTTGTGTTCATGTTCTTCTTACCCTGTAAGCAGTACAGGACAACTGGAGCTCAGATTAGTTTCAGAGGATTATAAAATACATGAACAAACATGGTTGCCAGCAGTTACTTTGGCTCCAGTCTTGGTGGATTCCTCCAATTATCTGGTACTTGCCCCCATACATTACTGTTCTTAAGTTCAAACACTAGAATTCTGCCAAATGGCTCTTTCAGCTTGTGTGAGCTTATAATGACTCTGGTTCTGGTAAAGGAACTAGGCAAAGAGGCTCTGGTTGTTGATGCTGTACCAGCAAGCCATGAGGAGCATGAAGGAGCGGGTCCTGTGTACTCAGGTTATAGAGCTTAGAAGGAGCACATTGAAGACAATCGCTGGAAATAGCCTGTAAGTGCTCCAGGCTAAGTGTATACAAAATGGGAGCCTGGCTTTCAAATGATAAAGCCATTGAATTGTTTGGAATACTCACACTGATCTTTTGAAGTTCTGTTGTTTGCTCTGAGGCTATTGGAGCATCTGCGCCTACTCTTTCACCCTATGGAGCTGCTGGTGGAGAGGCAGAGATCTCTCCCATCCACTTCCTCTCATCCCAGAAGCTCAAGGCTTGTCATCTCCTGTTCTTGTCAGTCTCTTCAGTCAACTACTCCATAGAGATACGTATATTGGCATGTCCGTCCTGTTAGTATGAATGACCTTGGCACTGACAGGAAAGTCAAAGGGACCCAGAGTGTGGTGGTTACCAATCTTCACATTAAAAAATATTGAAAATACATTATTTTTCATATTCTGCATACAGTTTCTCATTCCTCAACTCATCCCGGCCCTTCCCCCCATCCATACCCTTCCTTGATCTTTCTCATTAGGAAGCAAATATGCATCTAAAATGATAATAATGATTAATAATCATAAATCAGAGTAATCCTCACTAGGATATCACAAGACAGCAAGGGAAGGACATTTCACACCATTATGACTTGGCACCATGGACATGACCATTATCCAGCCCCGGCAACTTTGGGAAGAAGCCGCTGCCTCTCCCTCATGCCTTCTTGATCTCTCACCTAGGCCTAGACAGCTCTATCCTCTCCTTCCACACCTCCCCTGCTCACCTCTCTCCTCAGATATCTATCTCTTTGATTATTTACCTACCAGCCTCCCAGGAGACCTTAAACTTCTTAGGGCAAACACTGAGTCTGAGGATCACTGGAATTAGCTGGATCAAGAAACAGGAATGAGAAGTGACCTAAACAGAAATTTGTTCCTGAGCCACTCAGGACTCAGAGAGCACTATGTAAGTATGTATGCCTAGGAAAGTGTATTTGTGTGTAAATTATTTGCAGATATTCATATGTTTCAGCTATGTGTCAGACTGTGGGGCTGAACTGCAGAAATATAAAACTGGAGTTGGTGATCATTTCCAAATGACATCTTGTGAGACCCAAAGAACTGAACAGATAGGAAACCATTTTTTTTTTTTTAAAAAAAAATGTCTTTTAGCCATAGGTATTGTGTTAGTAATACAACAGTTAAAGTGGCTTTTTAAAGCATGCTCACTGGACATACCTGTGGTTCTAACACTTGAGAGGCTAAGGCAGGACTATGACCAAGAGTTCAAGGTTACCCTGGGCTACATGAGATAGATCAAGACTCTAACACATTAACCTGATTGTTGGTGTTGTCAACTTGTCAGAACCTAGAACCACCTGGGAGATGGGCCTTTGGGTATGTCTGTGAGGAACTGTTGGTGGGAGTGTGTAAGAGCACCTGGGCTGAGCACTCCTCATTCTCTTCTGCATTCCTCATTCTCTTCTTCCTGGTGGGAAGAGCAATAAAACCAGCTGCTTCAAACTTCTGCCAACTCAACTTTCCCATACAATGGATAAATCCTTTCTTCTTTAAATTGCTTTAATCTGTCTATTTTATTACAGAATAGAAAATAAAGCCAAAATAACCAGCCAACCAATCAATTGATAAAATGGCTTTTAAAAAAAATCATTCTTGTTCCTTTTAATGATGTATTTATTTTTATTTTATTCATATTGGTGTTCTGCCTACTTGTATCCTGTGTGTGAGGGCGTCACATTCCCTGTAACTGGAGTTACAGACAGTTGTTAGCCGCCATGTGGTTCTGGGAATTGAACCTGAGTCCTTTGGAAAATCAGGCCGTGCTCCTAACCACTGAGCCATCTCTTCAGCCCAATAAAATCTCTTTTTAGACATGTATCTTACTTGTTTCAGAGACAGATGACTTCTCGAAATTTCAATAGCAGACTTCTTTACTGCTTCAGAAACTCTCACGATCGGAAAAAATATCTAACTGACTACACACAGTAGCCAGGCCTGTTTGTTCCTTCTGTGACTTAGATTAAAAGCCACCTTAGGAATTCTGAAGCTTTGAAGTATAATTTTTTAACTTTATTCTTTCTCGTGTTCTCTCTCTCTCTCTCTCTCTCTCTCTCTTTCTCTCACTCTCTCTTACTCTCTCTCATGCACACACACACACAAACACACACACAGTGTCTTGGCATTTGAAGACAAATGCTTTATTACATGTATCCTATCACATACTTTTCATTGTCATAAAAATCAACATGTAACATTATTCCATTGTACTGAAGCATCTTAATCCCCCAGACTGACTTTCATATTCTTATTTAATCTAGAAGCCAGCCAATGTCTAGATACAGTATTTCGAATCACCTTTTGGTCTCTTCCTGTAGCTGTCAGTGTGTGTGTGTGTGTGTGTGTGTGTATGTGTGTGTGTGTGTGTGTATGTGTGTGCATTGTGTATATGTGTGTTCATGTGTGTATATGTGTATATGTATATGTATATATGTGTGTTTGTGCATATGTATATCTGTTTATGTGTGTATGCATTAAATGTATGTATGTGTGTATATTGTGTGTGTTTATATGTATATGTATTGTATGTATGTGTGTATGTGTGTGTATTGTGTGTGTCATTCTTTTTATTATTTTTATTTTTATATTATTTCTGAGCTCAGGGGAGATGGCAACTAGCATGCCATCCTGTTGATTTTGCATAGTGTTTCTCTCTGACTGAATTCAGGTTAAACTGTTTTGTAAGACCCCTGGATCTGTGTGAGACATTGTGCATGATTTTCATTTATTCGGGTCACATTATAGCAAAAAAAGTTGGAGAACAAAACGGAAATGGCAAACCCTGCTGTCACAAATCATACGATGCCATTCAGATTCTACATCTCCAGCCTTTTCTTTCTTCCTTTCCAGAACAGTGTAGCTGAATTTCCCACCCCATCTCCGTTCCCGACCTGCCCAGATGTGAGCACGCAGCCTCTGCTGCTTCCACTGCTGAAAGCCACTCCTCAGGCTTGCCTTCCGTCTTCCCCACGTTGCTTGTGACCAAGCCCTCAGTCACGGCCGCAGGGAAACACAGTTGATCTGCAGGGTAGAGCTGCAGCTCCTGTGCTTGCTCTTCAGCTGTCAGACTGTCAGCAAATTACTTCTCCCTGTGTTCCGGCAGCTTTGGGCGAACCGGAACCTTTGTCTTTTCTCATTTTGTATTCCCTGTGTGTGCGTTCTCTGCTGACCCCTGTACACCCTCCGTGTAGGGCTCTGAACTCACATCCTAAGGCCAAGAGTCCGATATACTGCATGGATATGCCCTTGTGTTTAAAGTGTACATTGAGTGAGCCAGAGTCTGTCAAGTGCTTTCAGCTAAGAGCTTAAGTGTGAAAGGCCTCTGGTTCAGCTCGCTGTGTTCCCCTTCCCTACCCCCGTGGATTGTATTGAAAATCCTTCTGCGTCAGCATTTATGCAGCGTGTAATTTTTTTTTTTTTTTACTCTCCTCCAACAGACACATTTGGGTTTACTATTTCACTCGAACAGCTGATGTTTACTGGCAGCAACAGGACAGAATTTATAGCAGCAAATGGAAGCTGAGCTGGTGCGCTGGCGTCGCGGAGAGGAACTTTGTTTGCCATTTCGTGGTTGTGAGAACAATATGGCCACAATTTTGTAGCCATCAGCAGACTCTGATGTAACGACTTCCATCTGGTCAGAGAGGCCTTCAGAGACCCTCTAGCTCCTTGACGTGAAGTCTCCATCCACTTGAAGGCAACCTCCAATAGACTTGATGTATTTTGAAAAGTGTCTGTAACAATCTGGGTCCCAGAGGAGAGCTGTCCTGAAGAGCCAGTGTGGACAGGCAGGCGAGGAGAGAACGTGCTTGGACCATCCTAATGGAAGGGGCTCTAATTGGAGCAGGATGGCAGGATGACTTTGAGGTGGGAGAGAATGGAGAGAGCAGCATGATTTGTGGTGCTTTCCAATTGGAGGTAATAGGGACTCAGAGCTCCACAGAGACTGCGATTGGAAGAGTAATACCGAGGCCGTGCAGGCCAGTTAGATGGTAATAAGGAGCAGTTTAACATCCCATCTTGTCCCATCTGGCAGGAAGAATTTGGCACTGACTGAAGAAATATGAAGCTCCTGATGGCCTCCACACTCTCTCTGTGACCCTGCACATTCATTAGGTGAGATCTGAAGCAGCCACAAGTGCAGCATGATATTTTCAGTCTTCCATGTGCGTCAATTCAGCAAACATTTCTTGTGCACTACATTGCGTATTAGGGACGGACAGCTCTGGATGCTAAGATGTGGGATCATACACATCTCTTGGCTGTCTGCTATAATTAACTGAGAAAGATGAAGTAGGCATCAGCTGGCCCTAATTTTGAACTGTAAGCAATCCATGAAGAGCTTTCTTATACCTCAACATGCCTACGCTTCATGGTCATCTTTTTATACTTCAGTTTCTTTTTTTGTTTTATGCAAATCTTTTTCTATTTTAGCTTCTTTCCTTCTTCCTAAAGTGTGTATGAGGGAAAAGAAGTCTAGAAATAACCCTGAAGCTGCTCTTCCCTCTGAGGAACAAACAGCCAAGCCTTGAGTCCTTACAATTCTTAGCTATCAGCAGCATGTGAGCTGTCAGTTGTTAAAGTCACAGATATGCAGAGTAGGCATCAGTTAGTGCATACAGATAGGCCAAACAGAGCAAGCTGGGCAAGACTGTTAAGGACTGTAAAATCATGCCTCTAGAATGTTCTTTAAGGACAGGGATTGGGGACAGAAACAGGAAGTGGCCTCCTCCTGAGCTCCATATCACTCAGTAAGCTTAAAAGGGTGCATGCAGCACTAGACAGCAATGGCCCCAGGGGCCCTGCTCAGCCCCAACCTGTGGCTCCATCAAGGCACCCCCTCTCCACCCCTTCTTGCCTTATCTTCACACTCACTAGAAATCCAGGCTATGAAATCCACAAAATCCAGTTACCATAGTCTCTGTTCACGGCATGCCTGCCAGGACCACTGAGAGACATATGGCAACTCCTCATAAAGAAGCCCTGAATACAAGGTCCCTTCTATGTACAGCTTCATTCTCTTCTGGCTAATGTCTAGAGCTAGAACTGTGGTGTCCTCCATACTACACGAAGTCTTAAGCAATGCTGCTTTTGTTCTTAGCCCACTCCTGCTCAGGTGTGAACTCTCTCTTTGGGTCTTGCCCCCCTCCCCAAACTTATTTTTCAGAATAAGTCCACTGTATTCAACACATTTTAGCAATATTAACCCTTAAGGGAAAATCACTTCTGCTGATATGTAA
>NW_022196915.1:48779482-48780203 GCF_008632895.1 Mastomys coucha
TCCTTGATCCACTTGGACTTGAGCTTTGTACAAGGAGATAGGAATGGATCAATTTGCATTTTTCTACAAGCTAACTACCAGTGGAGCCAGCATCATTTGTTGAAAATGCTGTCTTTGAACACGAATAGCTTATGCTCTAAGATCAAGAATTGACAAATGGGACTTCATAGAGTTGCAAAGCTTCTGTAAGGCAAAAGACACTGTCAATAGGACAAAACAGCAACCAACAAATTGGGAAAAGATCTTTATCAATCCTATATCTGATAGAGGGCTAATATCCAATATATACAAAGAACTCAAGAAGTTAGACTCCAGAGAACCAAATAACCCAATTAAAAATGGGGTACAGAGCTAAACAAAGAATTCTCAACTGATGAATACCGAATAGCTAAGAAGCACCTAAAGAAATGTTTAACATCCTTAGTCATCAGGGAAATGCAAATCAAAACAACTCTGAGATTCCGCCTCACACCAGTCAGATTGGCTAGGATAATAAACTCAGGTGACAGCAGATGCTGGAGAGGTTGTGGAGAAAGAGGAACACTACTTCATTGCTGGTGGGATTGCAAGCTGGTTCAACCACTCTGGAAATCAGTTTGACTGTTCCTCTGGAAATTGGACACAGTTCTACCGGAGAACCCAGCTATACCACTCCTGGGCATAGACCCAGAAGATGCTCCAACATGTAATAAGGATACATGCTCCACTATGTTCATAGCAG